>NW_020622381.1:10877192-10907057 GCF_003573695.1 Papaver somniferum
GGGGGAACTTCAGCCAGTGATGCAGCAAAGGCGCAGGAAAGTGGTAACAAAAAACGGAGGAGAAAGAGTTTGGAGACGAATGACGAGAAGAAGAAATCAAGAGGATATGGTTTGATCATATGAAAACCAATAACCTAGAAATCTCTTCCATCGCCGGAATCGCCTCTCCGAAAAAATACGGTCCTCCAAACTGAAAAAATACAAAAAATTATTGTGTGCGTACCATTATTTTTCTCCCCGCATATCTGGCTGGGAGAATAAAATTGTATCCTGAAAAAATAAATGTTTGGCTCGGAGAATAGAATTATTTTCCCGAAAAATAGGTATAGAAAAATAATAAAAATTGGATTTCTTCCGAAATAGAAAAATCTAGAATCGTAGGGATGGCGAGTCTCGGATTTCTCCTCCTTTCGGAAGAGATTTTGAAAAGATGGGATTTACTTTTCACCGTCATATGGTTGGATAAACTTCATTTTACTATTCTATTATTGTTATTAATCTTTTTTTTTTCTTTTTTTTTTTGGAAGAATTAGTTTTTTATTTTGTGTTGATAAGATCAGGATTGAGATGAAATCCATAACCATAGATTACTAAATTAATACAACTAGCTAGTCCAATTATTAAGTCATTTTGTTTATAAAAATTCTTTGAAATGGAAAACAGATACGTGACTCTCGAGCTTACATTGCCAATAACAAGTATGGTGGTGGGTATAGATTGTCATTCGATGGATCCATCGATCTATACATCTATTTATGTTGTTGAGAGATGTCTTAACACGATAGGGGTGTGTGTTGCCCTCGACCTCACGTAAGTACCACTTATGGAATACAGGGGTGTATTAGATTCTTTAGCAAATCACACTAGTTCAAAACGACATCAAAAAAACACATAGTTGGGTATTTTATATTGAGATATTCCGAAGAATAAAAAAATGACAGGGTCAAAACCAGCGGTAAATATCAAGACTGTTAATGGGGATACCATTTTGCTTTGGGATGTACCAAAATGTATATAGGACAAAAAAGCATTTGTCTTTGGGTTGGTACATCCCAAGCAAAATGGTACCCCCATTAACAGCCTTGGTAAATATGAATAGCCAATGGATAGTTTGGTTGCTATATCTAGAGGTATTCTTGTGGCAAGATCGATATTTTACTACGACAAAATGATACATGATTATTTTAAGGATTGTTTAGTTTTTGGTACTTACATTTTGTCCGGGGTTAGTGTTTGGTCTAATATTTGTCCAACTTAGGGTTTGGTACTTGGAAATAACGTTGACCTGCATTGACCATCATAAATCTTGACTTCTGTTAAAGAAATTATTAAAAAATTTATATAAAATAATATCACTACACAAGTTTACTATTACCCCCTTCATTTTACTAGTATTTACAACCCTAATCCTTTTAGTGGAAAGAGAAAGCCCATTTCTTACTTCACAAAACCTTTCATCGCCGCCACCGTCAATTTTTTCCTCTCTATCACTACAACTGCAACATCATCATAATCGCCATCTCACTTTCCCTGTTTGTATTCTATTGCCAACATATCTTCTTTTCCATCTGCAAGCCCTAATATTCTGAAATCCGATGAAGTTTCTCCTATTAGCCTCTAAAGTTCAGAAATCAAATTCTACAATTAGCCAAGATTTTATCTTAGATAAGCGTTTGATTCAATGATTCTAAAACAATAACAAGACCGCACTTATCAAATTGGGTTTGGATTGGGTTTCAGATTTGTGAAGGTGGTCTGAAAATGCATAATGGATCGATTCAAAAGCAGGTATGAATCAGACCACACTGCAAAATTGATGGAAGTGGAAGAGTTTACTTGAAATTGGTAAATGGATTTTGATCGATTCATAGCGGGTAATTATCATAATCTGATTTTAACCAAATATTAAAAACATCAAGATTTATTATAGGGTTTTGGGGAAGATCTGATTAAGATGAGGAGATGGTAAGATTCAATTAGATAATGAATAAAAATAAATGGTGATCTTTCTATTGTTATATAAGTGGTACTGATAAAGTTATAAACGGGAAAATGACTATGTTCAGGAGTGAAAGTTTGTATAGAGAAAATTCCCAAACTGGATTTGATGTTTTTAGTTAAGAAATGGAGAAATTAAAATGGTGGTGACTAAGTCTCTGTTAATTGTTTGGATATATATTTTTTTTTATTGATGAATGAATGAATAGTTTTTTTTCTTTGATAGTTGCTGTTGTTGATGATTGTCGATAGATTTAAGCAAGCTTCTGCTGGTTGGAGGATGGTGGTGGGGTGGTGTAATGTCGGCAGATGAAGAGAGAAAGATGGAAGAAAGTTAGATGGAGAGTTCAGTTAGGTTAATTTTGAGGCGTGTAAAAAGTATGTGCGAAGGATATGATAGTAAATGCATAAATTTTTATATGATAATTTAATTAGAATTAAATATAACAAAGTCAATGAAAGTCAACGTCATTTTTAGGTACCAAACCCTAAGTTGGATAAATGTTAGACCAAACACTAATTCTGGACAAAATGTAAGTACCAAAAACTAAATAACCCTTATTTTAAACTTGGATGTGTGTATTGCGTTGCAGATTTTTAGCGCCAATTCCGCATGGCCGCAACTTAACTTAAAGGATTATTGCTGAGCTTTGTCAGGTAAAACCTTTACTTAATTATCAGAATGATGCACGTCATGTACGAAGCTTAAGTCTTTAACAAAAGATAACTACAGCCTTCCGAATATTATGTTATGGGGTACAAACAAATTCCATAGATGAGTACATCTGTATGGGAAAAACAACTGCATTTAGGTATCTCAAAATGTTTTGCGAACAGTAATTGAGCATTTTAGTCCAACTTTCGTATGAAACTATACTCGGATAGACATTGATCGAATCACTGATGAAAACAGAATTAGAGGTCTTCTAGGAATGCTAGGTAGTCTTGATTACATGCACAGAGGTGGCAAGCATGTCTAGTTTGAACGGGCAGGTTAATATAAGGATCATTATCCAAAACCAATGTAGTATTAGAAGGTTCGACTAGTCACGATTGTTAGATTTGACATGTTTTTCGACTCTCGGGTTCACAAAATGATATCAATGTTTTGCATAAATCACCATTGTTTAAATATCTTACGCATGGGATCCCGCCACACTGTAACTTCACCATCGACGATCATGACTACACTCAGGGATATTATCTGGAAGACGCGATCTATCCACAATGGTCAACTGTAGTTCAATCCTATAGTCAAACAGGCTTCGGAGCAACGACTTCGGAGGAGATGAATTATTTTAACACCCAACAAATGTCTCCGAGAAACGATGTTGAACGCGCGTTTGGAATTTTGAAAGGAAGTTCACCATCCTTTGCGGTCCATATCATTTTTTTGATCTTCAATAAATGAACAAAATTATCCTAACTTACATAATTCTCCATAAAATGGTCATTAAAGAAACCCGACGTGATCCTCCGTGGACTAGTTACGAAGACAAAGATTTGAACCATAATCTTATAGTACACCATGATCGTCATGTAAGAGAAAATAAACTTGCCACTGACAGAATTCAAAACTAGGACCTTTAGGGACAACTAAGGGAATATCTAACTGTGTACCTTTGTGCTAGAAGAGGAGTTATGTACGCTGATCAAAACCGAGCCAATTGAACTTTATTAATTAAATATTATTTTATTTTAATTATTTTTTCAATAGTTTGTGTACTTTGAAAAAAGGGATTAAATGTAACAAGACAATTTGAATTAAGTTATAAGTTAATGCATTTAATTTTGCATAACTATTAAATTAAAACCAACTGTTATATTTAAATTAAATCTAGTCTATTACATTGAAATTAAAATTAACTACTACATATTGTTTTTAAATTTAAATAAAACTGAACAACTACATTCAAATTAAATTTAACTACTAAGGTTGTATTCCTCTCTGTTTGATTAGATTATTAGAGTCGACTTCGTTAGGTTAAACTAGGAATCAGATGATTTATTCTAGGAGCGATACCTTAAACAAGGATCTATACTAGGACCGGTCCCATGTATTTATAGCAGGACCGATCCTTATAGGTTAACCAATTATTTCCGATTTGTCTATTACTTTGGAGTTTACATAGATATTATAATATGTTTTGGTTAACAAGATTAACTGGTCTATCTTGGAGATTGATAAAGCAGTTACTGAAACAGATTAGTCCTTTACCGTTTCGGATTACGATCCAAAGGAGTTGAGTGATAGAAGACTCAACAACGGGTGAAGCAACTTGAGATAACATATTCTTTCTTGGCATTCATGTGCCTAGACCAGATTGGTTGTAGGCGCAAGAATACTGAAGGAACTGAGTAACTTGGAGTTATTTTATTTGGTCTCAACTATACAAAGTTGTTGTACTCAATTTATATAACGGCTTAATTATGAGAATATTCAAAACTAGACTAGGTCCCGGAGATTTTCTGCCTTGCAATTTTCCTTATTAACAAAATCTCGTGTGTCGTGTAATTAAAATAAATACACATATACATTAATAAACACTTGGTTTGATCTTATAGATTGGTTCGGATTTGAATCTGCGTTATATACCAAGTGTACGTCTTGTTTAAATAATCTGCTTGACAGTACGTGTCTGTATTGGAATATACAATATGAGTCTTGCATAGGTTTAACGAAAAAAATTATGATGTACTTGGTATACTTATCATCTAAGTAAGTACATTAGAATATTTAGTGAAATATTAGCAGTCATCGTACCGATTAGATTGGATTAGAAAAAGAATACCTAAAAATTAAATCTGCAGAAGGGGAAGAGAGAGATAGACACATGACATATTGTTGACTACCATACATCATGGTGTCTGTTTGGAATATAATTTATATACAACTTAAATACAAGAACATGATTTCAACATCAACTTTGAGGTGAGACCGGAGAACAAACATCAAATTTTTTAGGCCGGTCTAAAATGGAAATTTTTATTGTTTATTTCATCAACCTCTACTTATTGTTTATTTCATTAACCTCTGCTTTTTCTATGCGTCGCAGTAGTAATTATCTTATTACTCCATTTGATAAAATCTTGCAAAACATTAAGCTAACCAACATTTCCGATAATTACTCATTTATAATAAAGATTACTCTTTCGGGTACCAATTTACTTAGGAGCATACCTTTTACCTATGGAATCGTGCCCCAAAGAAAATATGTACACTATTGGCAGGTGCGAATCCAGCTTTGAACAATTGCATACCGAGTCTAGATAACTCCTTAGTCCAACTTCTAAGGCCAAGCACTATGGTTTCCTATTTCCCTTCCATATCCTTCACTTGTAGGAAAAAATCCAAATTGGCAACCACTATGGTTTCCCATATCCTACAAAAATAGGAAAATTGCTTCCCTTCCCTACTATGTGGATCACATCTGATCCGGGTAGTAGGGAAGGGAAATGTGACGGATACTCAGTTTCCGTAGCATATTTGACGATAACTGAGTTACCGTATCCGTAAATTTATTTGTTTGACCTTTTTTCCTTTACACCTCTCTCACACCCCATTCTAACCATCCATCATTCATAACGGCTCTATCCTCTCCACCGTCGGATCGCAACGGTCATATTTTCAAAAACTTCTCAAAAATCCTCTATAAATACCACTCTAATTCTCTATTCAAATCACTCCAACTCCTCTTCTTACAAATAGATTTTTCACTTAAATCTCTCAAATTATCTTTTTTAAGAGTTTTTTTAATTTTCTTTTGCTCATCTCATCTCATCATAATGTCGCAACCTCAAAAGGAAAAAAGAAAACACAGAGCGAGATTTAGTACTTTGGAAGATTTTCACATTGTTAATATTTATTGTGTTCTAGATGGAAGTAATTATAAAGATATAAATGAGTTATACAAAACCCTTTTTAACAAATTTGTAGAAGATTGTGGTGGGAATCGACACGAACGCACAATAAAAAATGTTCGTAATAGGTTTAGCGTAATCAAATCGGAAGTGGATCATTTTTCTGATTCTGTTGCAAGAGTCAATGCAAGTGATCCGTGCTTGGACCTTAATAACCGGGTATGTTATCTAAATATGTCATCATAGTTATTATGTATGTTGTTTGTAACAATTTAATTTATGTACATCTTATTAATGGTTTGATTACATTGATGTAGATGATAAGGGCGAAAAGCCTTTATTTTGAAATGCACAAAAAAATCTTTACCCGAGATGCTGAGTATGAAATGCTTAAAGATGTTCCAAATGTAGAAGTGGGTGTAGAAGAATATATGGATCAGGATTCTTGTCCTCTGTCATCTCAATATGTTGGAAATATCCCAAGTATATTTTATGTTAAACCCTCAGCTTCTCAGAATCCATCTTCAAGCCAATTTATCGAAACTCCATTTGCAAATCAAGGATATACTCCCGGTACCAAGACTTTTAATGTCCCTTGCCGTATCCCTTTTCTACAAGGATATACTTCTAGTACGAACCAAACTACAATACCCGGATCGTCACATGGTGGATTACAAGACGATAAACGCAAGTCAAAAGCTGGGAAGAAAACCACAACTACCAAAAGGGGTTCTGGTCGAAGCACACCCGCTACACCCTCATCTCAAGATTCCCAAATGAGCGACGCGGGTAGTAAACTTGTTGATTATCTAAAAGAATCCCGAATGAAAGTCTCACCTCGTGAGCTACAACAAAACCAAATTATGGAAAGGTTGCTAGATATACACAACAACAAATTGAACATAATCGAGAGAAAGAAGAAAGGGAAATAATGCAAATGAATCTAAATAAGCTGAATCCAAACGCAAGAAAGTACTTTGAATTAAAACAGAATGCCATATTGGCAAGCAGTTGGAGAGGAAAGGACATAATCAGTTCCAGTTAGTTAAAAGTTTGTTTTAGATTAAAGTTATTGAGTTCTGTATTTTATTTTTAATAGCTTAGTTTCATTGTTTTTTTTAAGTAAGGTCGTGTTCCAGTTCCAGTAATGTAGTTTCCTTTTTCTTTCTTTTTTATCAGTAATATTAATTTTTATATTTCTAGTTACGATAATTTTAATTTTAATTTCTTATACCAACAGATCTTTTGTAACGACTATGTTATCGGCTACTTTTTAACGGCTAATTTCCAACGACTACTTTCAATGCCTATTATAAATTATCATAAGCTTCCTAAACACAAACAATCCAAAATAGTTGGCCTTAGTATCCTCTGTATCTTTTTCTTTTTTGTTTCTGAAGATAACATAGTAATGGTTGGGTATACCGTAGAAGAAGATGTTGCAATCACCATAGCGTTTGTAAATGTTGCTACTCTGCTCATTGAAGATGTTCAAGAACTCTCCACCCATGAAAAATGGAAGCTGGTGTTCGACGGCTTTGTATAAGCGTTTGGAAATGTTAATAACCGAACCAGACGACAAGTTCAACAACGGATTTCTCAAATTGATATAGCGGTTCGCAAGTACGTTAGAATTCAAAGAGGGATTCATGGTTACGCCCCACAACACATGAATATTGCGATTACTGTAGATCATCATAAATATTTATGATATTTGAAATGTTGTTTCCACATACACACTAACCTATCGCTTTATGTTTGTTTTGCGTAGGAGGAAATGGCCAAATTTGTGTACCGACTAGATACTCGTACATAATTTACATTTTATGAGTGCTACTTAATCTTTAAGGCTAACATGGATGTTTACAATCCGTAAATGAATGTCGGTGATCCTCCAGAAGACGGACCCGACGAATAGTATATGCGGTTGTTGTTTGAGATTTTGTGGATACATCTTCTGTAAACCCTCACGAGACATAACTCGTCCCCTAGGGGTTTAAAGGATTGTTGCACATGCTAAGTGCAACCGTGATTACTACGACAAGTAACCTAGGTTCTTATTCAATAATTGTAATGTACTTTATAAACAACTACTTTCAAACGACTATATCCCAGCAGATACTTTATAACGGCTACTGTATAACAACTATATCCCAACAACTACTTTATAACGGCTATTTTAGACAGATATTATAAATTGTGTTATCTTTCTCCAAACAACAAACACCTATTTTCATACACTTTGCAAAAATTCTCACCTCTTTCAATACCTCTCATACCTCTTTATACGAACACAACCATGGGATCATTTGATCTAATTGAAGATTTGGAAATCATCAAAGCATGGTACACCGAAAGTCGAGTAGTAGATCTCTCTCATGTAATGGCAGAGTCCGAAACCTTTTGGGCGAAGATATATAACCAATATAAATAATATTATGGGAATCCAAAGAGAAGAAGTGTTCAAAAAATTCATGATAGGTACCAAATTATCCAAAAAGGCGTTTGCGATTTTATAGCTATCCAACAACGGATACAACGCCATCCATATTTTCCTTTCCCCTAAACAATTTGTAAGTATTTTAGAGTTGTTTTTGTAGAAAGCTAAATTGATTTATTTTAAATTAAAGCAATAAGTATACTGTTTTGTGTTATTGTAGCACGAAGTCGTTAAAGCGCGTTATTTGGAGGAAAAGGGGGAAGTATTCACATTATGAAAGCTACAATTTCATGGTATCCAAAATCCCGGAGTATCAATCGCCGGACAATTCCTATGGTTCATCCAGTGAAGATTGAAAGTTTAATAAATGTTTGTGTAGATTTTGTGGGTAAATCTCTGTGTAAACCCGCATGAGAATATAACTCCTCCACTAGGGTCACCTAGGAGTTTAAAGGCTTGTTGCACGTGCTAAGTTCAACCGTGACTACTGCATAAGTGATTTGTATTTTTATTCAATAGATCTAATCTTGTTGTCTATTTTGTGGAATTTCAGTTTTATTTTATGTTAAATTTTAATTAAATAAAAGGTAGAACATCAGATCATATCTAGATTGCAAGAACACTTAAATATAAAAGATTACATTAATATAAGATAAAACATTCAAATATAATCATTCTTCAGGATTGTTAGTCCGAAGACTTGATTAACATCTGATGCAGAAACACATAAAGACAGAAGATTACATAAATATAAGATAAAACATTCAAATATAATCATTCTTCAGGATTTTTGTTCCGACTTGATTAACATCTGATGCAGAAACACATAAAGACAGGAGATTACATAAATATAAGATAAAACATTCAAATATAATCATTCTCCAGGATTGTTGTTCCGAAGACTTGATTAACATCTGATGCAGAAACACATAAAGACAGAAAATTACATAAATATAAGATAAAACATTCACATTTAATCATTCTTCAGGATTGTTATTTTGAAGACTTGATCAACATATGATGCAGGAACATCTCGGCGATAAAGCTATATTTCGTCGGGATTGTAGGTATCATAACTTGCTTTCAATAGCTGATAACATTCATCATGAAGAAAATTGTCGCATGTCTGGTTAAGATAGTCTAAACGAGCAGCACTTTTCTAAGATTTTAAAAAAAGAAACTTAACTTAACTTATAATTTTAGGAAATAAAATAAATTTGTTACAAAAGTTCTTGCCCTTTGTTCATATGACATTCCAGGATTACGTATGTTAACTTCGGCCTGAATCATGACAAAAGTGATGACCTCCTTGTTTATCTTGCTCCACCTTGTTCTAAGACCTCCTTTGTCTCTCGCATTTGGATTTCCGGATATGTTATCAAAAAAATTCAAATACGTTCTTCCAGAATTAGTTGCTAGTGTTCTGAACTGTGTTCAGAATATTATTTTTTGCTTCAATCCATGCTTGCGTAAGAGCAACATCTTCTTCTTTGCTGAATCTCATTTTTATAAAACAAAATAAAAATGGATGTTTGGATAGCTTAATTTGGAAAGTGATTTGGTATATATAGAGATATGATGAGAGCATATCAGATTCAAAAAAAAAAACTTGTCGTTATACAATAAAAATGACAAGTACATATAAAATATAAAGATAGCCGTTAAAATGTAAAAAAAAAACTAGCCGTTTTCATTTAAAAAAGTCGCTAAAAGGATTTGAAAAATTGTCCGTTCGATTATTTCGATTATACGTCTCCGCCATTTGCAACCATGGATCTTGTTCAATACCCTGGTCTTGGAACGTCGTTGTACTTTGATTGATTTGTGCAGACGCATTATAAGGATGGTAGACATCATCTTCTTGATTGTTTGGCACAAAAGAAAAAGACGACGGTCCTGAATCACGAGACTTCCCAGGGGTGGATGACTCACATGTATATGGTGCTAGATAGTCTCTGACAAACCTCTTACGGAAACCAGAACCGTAAAGAATTTTGGATTGTAGTTCCTTTGTATTGTCGAAATGGAAATGTTGTAGAGCCATACTTTGTTGTTGGGAGAACATATATGCTTCGAACCACATATCCTGTAAACACCAAAACAAGTTTAATTCTTAAATTTTGGTGACAATACCAAAATAAATAAATCAAAAATAATAAAAAAAATATATTAGATGATATGATACTCACAATTGTACCCTGATTGACATTATAATCGGGTCTAGGATACTGATCCAAATACTCCCTTCCAAGGTACATCTATCGCCTGAAGATCCGGGCCGCATATTCGAGCTTTAAGTTCCGTTGGTGGATAAGGGAAGAGATGACGTTCGACTGGCTCCAACTCTTGAGTGTATGTGGATTGCCTAGGCGGTGCAAGTCGACGTACAAAAGCATCAGGATCTTGCGTAACATACACATCTCTGCTTCCTTCGTGTTCAATTAAACCTGTGTACTTCCCAATTGACTTCTTGCTCCACCACAGCTTGTACTCATAATCTTGTATTTCGTCATAATGCAAGGTGTTACGTGCTGTGTCTGCGTACAAGTAGTGGGTGTTGATGTCTACTGTTGAATCAGGAGGATTGCACGATATTACTGTGATTCCAAGAACTTGATTGAGACACCGTTCCCCCAGGTACAAGGCGTTGTGACCAAAAGGATCGTAAAATACCCTATGTGTTTCAGAGATTTGTTTTGCTTCTACCACCTCGGGTGCTTGTTATCCATTGACTGTCCTCCCACGACGACCATACTACATAATTGTACGAGAAGTTGTCTATTTGGTTGCGCACAACAACCAATGAATGGGAACCGATATCACTTTGCTTGCCTCTATCCAAGTCTCTCTGGCCTTCATCATATAACCTACCCGCCGGCCACGGATCTTGAACCAACTCATTTTCCGGCTTTAAAAAGGGAAATAGACATCGGAAATATGACCAAAACCAGGCTGCAACATTATTACGTATTATTAACGACTAATTGCATCATATGGTAAGCAATAATAAACAAGTAAAGAAAGTACATTTGCAAGTGAGTATGAATTTTTACCATCAATGGATACAAAAAGAAACACAACTCAGGCGAGTTGCTCGTTACTCCAGTACTCATGCCCCATAAAATATTGTCGTACAACGCCGAAACCAAATCATATTCACTGAGCACTTCCAAATCCCTCGTTATACGTAGCCATTGAATGTCAACAACATCATTTTTGTTCGGGAAAAGGACATTCCCAAAACACCACATCAAAAACCACCTTGCAATTTTTTCCTCGAGTATAACATCGTTGGCTTGGCCGAGTCTATGGTCAAGAAACAGTTTAATCAAACTAACCTTGATCCCATTTTTACTCACAACTTTTTTCTCAAGTCGACTATGTCTTCTTGTCTAAATTCTTGTACTCCTATTATTTATCTTAAATTTTGTCCTCTCCTTCTTCTTGTTGTAGATTTCGCGTCTATATATGGGAGCGAACAATCTATGGTTTTGGGTGCAATCTAATGCAATTGGTCGGGACTCATTTTTCCAACGAAATAGGAGTTCCTTGGACAATACGAATTCCGTTAAGTTGTGTGAAGTATAATGGGGTAAACCATATTTCAAAACTAGGAAAGTGAAATATATTGGTGGTGTGCCACCACCTTTCAAGTATACCACTAGTTAGGCAGTTCTCTTGTAGTTTTGGATAATGAATTTTGAAAATGGAACCAAACCCACACTCGTCTACAATTTTTCTAGCACGTGGGAATCTACTAACATCAGTATACAATTCGTGAAGACTACTTATGCTACTTCGATGTCTCCTTGCTTTAGTCCTATCTTCTTCTAGCTTCGTTCGGATTTTAATTATATGATCACTATTATCTTTTGAAGAAACCGGTACTCTCTCATCCATAAAACGTTGAAAATTTTCGGAATACATCTACAAACACTTATACACAAAATGATCACAAAAAATTGTTTCAATGTATCTAAAATAAAATTCTTAACCACATTATCATCCTAACTTAGCCACATTATCCATCACATTACAACAAAATAATCAATCAATCCAAAATTATCCATTCCAATACAATTTCTCAATCAACAATCTATGCTAGACAACATACATATTGATTTTAATCATTCATCAATGCAAAGTTATCAATAACAATACAATATCTCAATCAAAAATCATTCCTAAACAACATAAACTTTCATTCAATCAACAAACTATGATAATTTCGATCAAAAACGTCTCCAAGTTTCATACAACATACCCAACACACATCATAATCAACCTAATATCTACAAATTAATCAAAATCAAATTATATATAAACCCTAATCCTAAAATCACCGACCTTAAGAGATTTGTTTGATGAAAGTCGAAATCGATTAAGGGAAAATCTTCACCACGTAGTAAGGAGCAAACCAATTAAATTTCAGACCCTGAATCGCACCAGAGACTCATCAAATTGAATGGGGAAAAGAGGGTAGGGAGAAATAAAATAGAGAAGAATAAGAAATTGGGGGGGGGGGGGGGGGAGTTCGATCTCCTGGAACTTTATAACTCTGTGGCGGAAACTGAGTTTTCGTGTGGCACTATTCATACGGAAACCCAGTTTGCGTATCATGTAGGGAAGGGATAAAAGGACACCATAATGGAGCTGTCTTCCTTGTGATATCCCTTCCCTTTATTTGAGGATAGGGAATGGAAGTCCTGCACCATAGTGCTTGGCCTAAGCCTATTTGCATCCATTATCCAACTTGTCAATAACTTTAGCACTCCTTCCTCCATAACTTTTGCTCCGTATATGACTAGCCTAAATGTTTATAACGAGCCGTCATATTTTTTCCAGTAATCTACGGACCCTCCCTTGAAATCGCAACGTAATTTAAAACTTTAAATCCGCCATAATCCGAGTGTTGGTGTATATGCAAATTTATTTATATGTTACCGGATTACCAATTCGACATGTATGATGGGTATAACTGAGAATTGTACAAATTATTTAAGCTCGCATATGCATTTGATTGACATACTGGTTTCAGGAGTGGTGGAACTGTGAAGAATCGGATTTTAGAAACTTCAAATTACTCCCTCCTCTATACTAGATGACTGTGCAACAGTAGGAGCCAACTGAAGAGAGAGAAAAAAATAGCAACAGAGAAATTTGTTCAAAAAAGTTCTAGTGACTCCAAAGGTCACAAAATTAGGGACAATTATACGCGTGCCAAAGTGACAGATCCATGAATATTTTTTCTCGTCTGCGTTTTGATCCGCGTACAAATCGTTTTTCTGGGTTTAATTTCAAACTGAAAAAGGTTCATCATTCATCAATATTTTTTATAAGGAGGAAAGGTGGATGATACGTATTGATCCCTTTACCCTGGTAGCAATTATTATAAAGGCGGAATTCAGAATAATAATAGACGAGAAACTTAGAAAACATAACACAAATAGTGATTCGAAGAAATATATCTTCCCTAGATTATGAACAAGAAAACGATTTACAATTCTCTCTTTGTTACGCTCACAATCTCTTCAAACAATAGTTAACCCCTAAATTGTTTGCTAAGCTTGCTTTTACAATAATTAATTGTCTCACAAACTTTTCTAGGTTTTCTGTGCCTAGTATCTATGTGTGCTTAGCTATTAGCCAAAGCCCTCTATACATAGCCTTCATCGTACTCAGCCGACCAAGGACTTCTATTAGGAATATATTTCCTAAACAAGGATTCCTGCTTAGAATAGGATTCTTCCCTCAACTTAGCTTGAGGTTTACTAAGTTCCCTAAAGGAGTATTACCTAAAATAAAACTCTTCCCTAACTAGGATTTCTTCCTAAACAAGGATTCCTGCTTTGAATAGGATTCTTCCCTCAACTTAGCTTGAGGTTTACTAAGTTCCCTAAAGGAGTACGAATAAACCTGTATCATGATACCAACTTGATAACGTATTGATCCCTTTACCCTGGTAGATATTATTATAGAGGCGGAATTCAGAATAATAATAGACGAGAAACTTAGAAAACAGAACACAAGTAGTGATTCGAAGAAATATATATTCTCTAGATTATGAACAAGAAAAGAATTTACAATTATATCTTTGTTATGCTCACAATCTCTTTAAACAGTAGTTAACCCTAAACTGTTTGCTAAGCTTGTTTTTACAATAATTAATTGTCTCACAAACTTTTCTAGGTTTTCTGTGCCTAGTATCTGTGTGTGCTTAGCTATTAGCCAAAGCCCTCTATATATAGACTTCATCGTACTCAGCCGACCAAGGACTTCTATTAGGAATCTATTTCCTAAACTAAGAGTATTGCCTAAAACAAAACTCTTCCCTAACTAGGATTTCTGCCTAAACAAGGATTCCTTCCTAGAATATGATTCATCCCTCAACTTAGCTTGAGGTTAACTAAGTTCCCTAAAAGAGTACGGATACACATGTATCATGGGTCCCTCTTTTAAGAGCTTGGACTCCTGTGAGAGTTAAAAATGAAGGTTAGGGAACTCAAGAGCCCTTTTTCCTTGTTAAACCACTTGGCCTTGATGGAAACTTGACCTTTACATCCAATTAGAAAAGCTTCTTTCTCTCCTTGGCGTGTTTTGGTCACTCTTCGCTCTAATATGCAGTATTCCTTGAGTGGTTCCTCTATATCAAACCATAAGTCTTCTACTCGTGGTAAGATCATAGTGTCGTCGCCGTCATCATCAAGTAATGGCGGTTCAAACAACTTCAAGTATTCGGCATTTATAACCGAGTACATTCCTAGATAAGGTGGAAGATCCAGACGAAAGGCATTGTCACCAATCTGATCGAGAATACGAAATGGTCAATATCTCAATGGCTTCAACTTCTTACCTTCCCCTTTCAGTGGTTCCTTACCTAATTTTAACCATACCAATGTCCAACACCGAAATTACAAGGTACAAGATACTTGTCATACTTAGCTTTGTATTTGGCTTGTGACTTCTTTAATTGTGCTTCAACAGTTGCATGAATCTGATATATCTTCTCCAAGAACTTTTGCGCCTTTTTCCGTTCACTTCCACCACCCCTACCCCCCATTGAGGTGTCACTAGAAAATACTAGATCGAAAGGACTAGGTGCTAAGTAATGTAATTTTAAATTGATGTTTTAAAGTGGTAGTAAAGTTCGTTCAAAGAATTGTAAAGATTTGATTTCAGACTTAATACTAAAAAATATATACAAAAGATGTCACAAATATCGAGAGGTACTGAGAGTCAAGTTTCCACCAATTCTCATATTCATGTGGTTCAACTATCGATTCCAGACTAATTTTTGGAAAAATTGTTACAAAGTTATTGAGTTTGAAAGTATAGGTCACGGTTTCTGCGACTGTCCTTTACAAACTTATGTTCTTCAGCTTAGTCTTCTTCCTGCTGCTGCTGCAATTTCTCCTGCAGCCTGATTCTTAGCTCCGCAGCGTACCCCCCAAAGTCTCGACCCCTTCTTTGAACCTCAGCCACCCTATTTATACAAAACAGGAATGAAAATATCTCAAGAATCTCTCGGTTATTTTCTTTTCCTCTCCCGCAGGTCACGGTATTTCTTTCTCCCTTTTCTTCACTTCTCTACGCGTCCCTGATTCGATCAAAACTCTTTTAAAGATAGAAAGAAATATCTACGAGCAAATATCCTCCCTGAGTCACCACGTTCCTTCCAAAAATGCATCATATAACCCGTGATATTCTCCTCTCTCTGTTTTCTCGAAATTTCCTTATTCTCTGATTCCAAAGCCCTTAGTGACACTATCTGATAAAACTGGCCCAAACCAACTTGGTCCGAAGAAAATTCATGAGAAAATATCGTCTAAATCCAACTCAGAGAGTTAGCAGGTGAATATGATTCTTCCCGCCTATGTGTAGCTTGATCTCGATGATACAGCCCAGTTCAGTCGTTCCAATCACTCTTACCAACCCTGTTACGCTCTAACAGGGTCCATACGATCAAAATCTGTGATTGAGTTTCATTAAAAACATCCTAAAAATCGAACCCTAATATGATACTCGCTGCAAAATTGTTTCCCTCCAAATTATGAATTTGGAAGATGACCTCCCCCTATCCTAACCAGGGGTGCAATTAGCAAGTGGTCACCCCTTATCAACTGGGTTCCCCTTATCCATTCGGGGGTGTAGATAGCAATTCTTCCGTGGTGTAAATATAACTTTTCTGGGGCGTTTCCAACATACTTCTAAGGTGCCTGTAGTACGTCTTCTAGGACCACTTTTCGAACCAATTTCTCCGCAAAAGCTTATTTCTCCAAAAACCCTACAAATACACAAAAAGCCATAATAAATACAAAATCGAGCACTAACAATATATACAATTGAGATTATATCCGACACAAAAATGTGTCTATCAAATAACCCCAAACTTATTATTTGCTAGTCCTCGAGCAAAACGGAAATAAATAAAATCCCAACTCACTGTCGCAGACATCGTCGATTGCATTTAGCGTATGCAATAAGCCTTTAAACCCCTAGGAGTTATAGTCTCGGGAGGGCTTACCAGAGATATACCCACAAAACCTTTACTCCAGACCCTAGCTATCTACGCAGAACCTTGGAAGGCACTAAAGAATCTCCTTGGTTGGCATACTTATTGACTACAGGAGGAAGTACCCTGATGCGAAATTCCAATTATTGTACACGAGTTTGCACTCAAGCATACTAAAATTCATATATAAGTGGCAGAGCTCTACTCAGATAGTCGCACTATGGACATCAATATCCGGAGTCAAAACTAATCACATGCATAGATCAAGAAGATGGATATAGAGAAAAACATAGATGGTTTTGATGTTTACTAAGTGAACGGAGTTTCCCATATCTGTCTGAAGGCCTCCGCCAAAATGAACCTATCCTAATGGATTGAGGTATTAGTCTGACTAATATCAACACACTGGCATATACAAGGGAACCAGTGGTCGATAACCTAACTCTAGGTCAACACAACTGGCATATACAAGGGTACCAATGGTCGACTTTATTGAATTTATTCCTTTTGGTCAAATGGTTTGGTCTCAATTTTTTTTTTTTTTCAACTTTTTTTTTTCTTTTTCTTTTTTATGGTATCACAATCACTCTAATTCACCCTAGCATTGGTAAAAACTTGAATCGTGAGCCCCACCAAATCACTTAGAAACATATTTAAAAATAAAAATAAAAACAGAAGTGAAAAGGACTCAACGAGATATGGCGAAACTACCATGTTATTTCTAACACCTGAGCTCTGTGCTTTTATGAATGGACTCTTTAGATGTTTCCATCTAATCAGATTGGTTCCTCAACTCCTACAACCAAAATGCTTCCATCCCACTTAGATTGGTTAGTGCCATCCTTAATAGGCATAAATTTCTAGGCTCTGGAGTTTATTTATTGCAAAAACGTTTCTCCCATACCCCCAAACTTAAATCTAACATTGTCCTCAATGTTCAAAAGATAAACTTAAAAGCATGAACAAGGAGAACTGTTACCATTTGAAGCAAAAGAGATAAGGAAAGATATTACCGTGTTGCATGAGATTGGATTACCTCCCAAGAAGTGCTAAGTTTAACGTCTTCAGCCAGACATAAGAAAGGATTAATCACCTCGTATCATAAAGTAATAGCCGAAATATCTGTGGGTCATCAAAACCAAATAGAGCTATCACAAGTAAAAGGAATCTGCAACATGCCAAGAAAATTAACAAATAAAGCGCACCCTTGTCTAGTTTCCTGTTTAAGACAACTACATCTAGCCGTGGTTCAGGTTCAGGCTCTATGAAAGGGTCTAGATAAAATATTTTCATGCGCTGGAATTCCTCAAAGCTAAGGTCCGGTTCAGGTATTAGAGTCTGGAAAAACTCAATTAAAAACTTAGAAGCACATAATAATAACCTGAATAATTGTGGATCCTTAAAGTCAATCAGTTTTGACTCACACGTCTGACCACAATGAGAGTGGTGGTCTTCCTTAAACAAATTTGTCGACCCTAATCTCCTAAAGTAATTAGGTTCAGTCTCAAAAATTAATAATTGACACATATGAAACTTATACGTCCCCACAATTGGTCGAAAAATATTTGGTCGGAAAACAAAGTCAATCTGGATATCATAGCCTGGGTAAACCACATCAACCAGAGGATGGGTTACCAACAACTGAACTTCTTTATGGACATCACTAGGTTCAGGAAAACCTGTATGAAGATAATCTTGTAAAATGGTTGAGGCATATATGTCAAGTCCCAAGTGAAGGACCTTTCTAATAGTTAAAGCACATGAAGAATGATAATCACCCCCAAACTTAGAGTTTTCAGTATCTCTAGAAAGACTAGTCACAACTTCCCTGATTTCAAGGTTACATGATTCCTGAAAATGGTCAATTGATTCTTCTAAGTCAGGTTCATCCTCACTCATCTCTACGAGTTCACTTTCTCTGTCTAAGACTAATGTTTCTAAATCGCTAGACTCTAAAACAATATTCTCAGAAAAAACTCGTTCATGTAAACCATTATTAGCTTCGTAATCAAAAGGAAATACTACATCGTCTAAAACGGGGGTATCTCTAGTCAAATCCTCGTCCTTTTGAATAAGTGAATAATTATTAAAATTATTTGGATTTGAACTAGAAACATTATCATTATTAAGCTCAATTGGAGTAACAAATTCCTGGTCACTATGCCTACTTATTTCAAATTATTCATCAACACTATCCTCATCATAATCATCATAATAATAACATGAAAATGGTTGAACCTCATCTAAACAAGTAGTGTTACCAATTTTATCCTCGTCATCTTGATTATGTGAATAATTATCTTCATTTTGAAAGGTACTATTGGAAACACTATACTAGAAATTAAGAGCAGTTATGTTCTGGGCCTCTAACAAAATATTTTGAGTCGACTCACATGACTTCCTAATTTAATCTAGGAAATAAATTTCACTCGTTGCATTGCTTTCGTCCATAACTAAGTTATTCATTTCTGCTAACTTACTTGTCGACTCAGCTAACTTACGTGTTGACTCTAGTAGAGAGGAATTTTGCTCGTATGACCGGTTGGCGTGTGGATAGTAATTGGGCTCACCATGGTATGGACCATAACCTTCAAAAGGTTGATGTTCCCAACCAATATTCACACTATGGTCAAAGTAGTAACGTCCATTTTGAAACTCAGTCTGATATTCGTTGTATTGGCTATTGTAATACCAGTTCGACATTCTATTGCAGGGGTGTGAGTTGTCACACAAAATAAAACCCACTGACAGGGGATTCGTGGGTGGATAGAGTCTTACAACCCGTACCAGACGAGCGATGAACCGTTGAAGTCGACTCAGGCCACCGACTCCTATGTCAGTGTACGAACCCGAGGGGCTGAGACGATATCGTAATCGTCGTACTTCCCTGCAAACAGTTTTTATTTAATATTTAACCCTTCCTTAGGGTTTTAGAAATAATGTCCAGTCCAAAAAGTCCAAAAATGTCCAAAAAGGAAAAGAAAAATTACATAAATAACACCCTATTTACAGTTTCTAAAAATAAAACAAAATAACTATATACAAAATCTTCTTCTTCACTCCTTTCGGATTCCTCTTTTCTTTCCTTCTTTGGCGATGCTTTCCTTTTATAACATTTTTTCTTCCCTTGTAGCTTCGTTCCAAATCTGAAAAGAATCGAAAAATACCAAAACGCGTAAAAAAGAACAAAAAATAATAAAAATAAAAAGAAACCTAAAACAAATCTAAACACAAGTCCGCGTCGGCGGCGCCAAAAATCGATGTAATTTTAAATTGATGTTGTAAAGTTGTAGTAAAGTTCGTTCAAAGACTTGTAAAGATTTGATTTCAGACTTAATACTAAAAAATATATACAAAAGATGTCACAAATATCGAGAGGTACTGAGAGTCAAGATTCCACCAATTCTCATATTCATGTGGTTCAACTATCGATTCCAGATAATTATAGCTCATAACATAATAAATATTGACTCTTTATCCTTTGCCAAGGTAGATTTTATAAAAGATTGAATGTAAATCACAAGCATGACGTATCAAAAATACTAAGACCAAGCATATGCCATCAAACAAAATCACAATCAATTAAGAAAAATCATGAATCAATTTAAAATAGTGCAAAAGTCATAAAGGAATCAAATAGATTTACCACACACGTAGAGAATGGCTTCCTCCGTCATCCCAGTGTTGGGTTTTAGCTCTTCATGGTGAAAACACGCTCAAAATAATAATCCATAGCTCAAAAAGGTGTTTTATTAATGAAGAGGTATAAAGCAGTGTGTTTGTAACAGTTATAATTGTTACAGAACCCACTGTTACAGAGAACCCTAACAGAACTGTTGCGAACTCAGAATAATTGTTGGAAAAATTGTTACAAAGTTATTGAGTTTGAAAGTATAGGTCACGGTTTCTGCGACTGTCCTTTACAGACTTATGTTCTTCAGCTTAGTCTTCTTCCTGCTGCTGCTGCTGCAATTTCTCCTGCAGCCTGATTCTTAGCTCCGCAGCGTACCCCCCAAAGTCTCGACCCCTTCTTTGAACCTCAGCCACCCTATTTATACAAAACAGGAATGAAAATATCTCAAGAATCTCTCGGTTATTTTCTTTTCCTCTCCCGCAGGTCACGGGATTTCTTTCTCCCTTTTCTTCACTTCTCTACGCGTCCCTGATTCGATCAAAACTCTTTTAAAGATAGAAAGAAATATCTACGAGCAAATATCCTCCCTGAGTCACCACGTTCCTTCATAAAATGCATCATATAACCCGTGATATTCTCCTCTCTCTGTTTTCTTGAAACTTCCTTATTCTCTGATTCCAAAGCCCTTAGCGACACTATTTGATAAAACTGGCCCAAACCAACTTGGTCCGAAGAAAATTCATGAGAAAATCTCGTCGAAATCCAACTCAGAGAGTTCGCAGATGAATATGATTCTCCCCTCCTATGTGTAGCTTGATCTCGATGATACAACCCAGTTCAGTCGTTCCAATCACTCTTACCAACCCTGTTACGCTCTAACAGGGTCCATACGATCAAAATATGTGATTGAGTTTCATTAAAAACAACCTAAAAATCGAACCCTAATATGATACTCGCTGCAAAATTGTTTCCCGCCAAATTATGAATTTGGAAGATGACCTCCCCCTATCCTAACCAGGGGTGCGATTAGCAAGTGGTCACCCCTTATCAACTGGGTGCCCCTTATCCATTCAGGGTTGTAGATAGCAATTCTTTCGGGGTGTAAATATAACTTTTCTGGGGCGTTTCCAACATACTTCTAAGGTGCCTGTAGTACGTCTTCTAGGACCACTTTTCGAATCAATTTCTCCGCAAAAGCTTATTTCTCCAAAAACACCTACAAAGACACAAAAAGCCATAATAAATACAAAATCGAGCACTAACAATATATACAATTGAGATTATATCCGACACAAAAATGTGTCTATCAAATACCCCCAAACTTATTATTTGCTAGTCCTCGAGCAAAACGGAAATAAATAAAATCCTAACTCATTGTCGCAGGCAACCTCGATTGCATTTAGCGTATGCAATAAGCCTTTAAAACCCTAGGAGTTATAGTCTCGGGAAGGCTTACCAGAGATATACCCACAAAACCTTTACTCCAGACCCTAGCTATCTACGCAGAACCTTGGAAGGCACTAAAGATTCTCCTTGGTTGGCATACTTATTGACTACAGGAGGAAGTACCCTGATGCGAAATTCCAATTGCTGTACACGAGTTTGCACTAAAGCATACTAAAATTCATATATAAGTGACAGAGCTCTACTCAGATAGTCGCACTATGGACATCAATATCCGGAGTCAAAAATAATCACATGGATAGATCAAGAAGATGGATATAGAGAAAAACATAGATGGTTTTGATGTTTACTAAGTGAACGACGTTTCCCATATCTGTCTGAAGGCCTCCGCCAAAATGAACCTATCCTAATGGATTGAGGTACTAGTCTGACTAATATCAACACACTGGCATATACAAGGGAACCAGTGGTCGATAACCTAACTCTAGGTCAACACAATTGGCATATACAAGGGTACCAGTGGTCGACTTTATTGAATTTATTCCTTTTAGTCAAATGGTCTGGTCTCAATTTTTTTTTTCTTTTTGTTTATCAATTTTTTTTTATGATATCTCAATCACTCTAGTTCACCCTAGCATTGGTAACAACTTGAATCGTGAGCCCCACCAAATCACTTAAAAATATATTTAAAAAGAAAAATAAAAACAGAAGTGAAAAGGACTCAACGAGATATGGCGAAACTACCATGTTATTTCTAACACCTGAGCTATGTGCTTTTATGAATGGACTCTTTAGATGTTTCCATCTAATCAGATTGGTTCCTCAACTCCTTCAACCAAAATGCTTCCATCCACTTAGATTGGTTAGTGCCATCCTTAATAGGCATATATTTCTAGGCTCTGGAGTTTATTTATTGCAAAAAAGTTTCTCCCATACCCCCAAACTTAAATCTAACATTGTCCTCAATGTTCCAAAGATAAAATTAAAAGCATGAACAAGGAGAAACTGTTACCATTTGAAGCAAAAGAGATAAGGAAAGATATTACCGTGTTGCATGAGATTGGGTTACCTCCCAAGAAGTGCTAAGTTTAACGTCTTCAGCCAGACATAAGAAAGGATTAATCACCTCGTATCATAAAGTAATAGCTGAAATATCTGTGGGTCATCAAAACCAAATAGAGCTATCACAAGTAAAAGGAATCTGCAACATGCCAAGAAAATTAACAAATAAAGCGCACCCTTGTCTAGTTTCCTGTTTAAGACAACTACATCTAGCTGTGGTTCAGGTTCAGGCTCTATGAAAGGGTCTAGATAAAATATTTTCATGCGCTGTAATTCCTCAAAGCTAAGGTCCGGTTTAGGTATTAGAGTCTGGAAAAAATCAATTAAAAATTTAGAAGCACATAATAATAACCTGAATAATTGTGGATCCTTAAAGTCAATCCGTTTTGACTCACACAGCTGACCACAATGAGAGTGGTGGTCTTCCTTAAACAAACGTGTCGACCCTAATCTCCTAAAGTAATTAGGTTCAGTCTCAAAACTCAATAATTGACAAATATGAAACTTATACGTTCCCACAATTGGTCGAAAAATATTTGGTGGGAAAACAAAGTCAATCTGGATATCATAGCCTGAGTAAACCACATCAACCAGAGGATGGGTTTCTAACAACTGAACTTCTTTATGGACATCACTAGGTTCAGTAAAACCTGTATGAAGATAACCTTGTAAAATGGTTGAGGCACATATGTCAAGTCCCAAGTGAGGGACCTTTCTAATAGTTAAAGCACATGAAGAATGATAATCACCCCCAAATTTAGAGTTTTCAGTGTCTCTAGAAAGACTAGTCACAACTTCCTTTATTTCAAGGTTATATGATTCCTGAAAATGGTCAATTGATTCATCTAAGTCAGGTTCATCCTCACTCATCTCTACGAGTTCACTTTCTCTGTCTAAGACTAATGTTTATAAATCGCTAGACTCTAAAACAATATTCTCAGAAAAACTCGTTCCTGTAAACCATTATTAGCTTCGTAATCAAAAGGAAATACTACATCGTCTAAAACGGGGGTATCTCTAGTCAAATCCTCGTCCTTTTGAATAGGTGAATAATTATTAAAATTATTTGGATTTGAATTAGAAACATTATCATTATTAAGCTCAATTGGAGTAACAAATTCCTGATCACTATGCCTACTTATTTCAAATTCTTCATCAACACTATCCTCATCATAATCATCATAACAATAACATGAAAATGGTTGAACCTAATCTAAACAAGTAGTGTTACCAATTTTATCCTCGTCATCTTGATTATGTGAATAACTATCTTCATTTTGAAAGGTACTATTGGAAACACTATATTGGAAATTAAGAGCAGTTATGTTCTGGGCCTCTAACAAAATATTTTGAGTCGACTCACATGACTTCCTAATTGAATCTAGGAAAGAAAGTTCACTCGTTGCATTGCTTTCGTCCATAACTAAGTTATTCATTTCTGCTAACTTACGTGTCGACTCAGCTAACTTACGTGTTGACTCTAGTAGAGAGGAATTTTGCTCGTATGACCGGTTGGCGTGTGGATAGTAATTGGGCTCACCATGGTATGGACCATAACCTTCAAAAGGTTGATGTTCCCAACCATTATTCACACTATGGTCAAAGTAGTAACGTCCCTTTTGAAACTCAGTCTGATATTCGTTGTATTGGCTATTGTAATACCAGTTCGACATTCTATTGCAGGGGTGTGAGTTGTCACACAAAATAAAACCCACTGACAGGGGATTCGTGGGTGGATAGAGTCTTACCTCCCGTACCAGACGGGTGATGAACCGTTGAAGTCGACTCAGGCCACCGACTCCTATGTCAGTGTACGAACCCGAGGGGCTGAGACGATATCGTAATCGTCGTCCTTCCCTGCAAACAGTTTTTATTTAATCTTTAACCCTTCCTTAGGGTTTTAGAAATAATGTCCAGTCCAAAAAGTCCAAAAATGTCCAAAAAGGAAAAGAAAAATACAAAAATAACACCCTATTTACAGTTTCTAAAAATAAAACAAAATAACTATATACAAAATCTTCTTCTTCACTCCTTTCGGATTCCTCTTTTCTTTCCTTCTTTGGTGATGCTTTCCTTTTATAACACTTTTTCTTCCCTTGTATCTTCGCTCCAAATCTGAAAAGAATCGAAAAATACCAAAACGCGTAAAAAAGAACAAAAAATAATAAAAATAAAAAGAAACCTAAAACAAATCTAAATACAAGTCCGCGTCGGCGGCGCCAAAAATCGATGTAATTTTAAATTGATGTTGTAAAGTGGTAGTAAAGTTCGTTCAAAGACTTGTAAAGATTTGATTTCAGACTTAATACTAAAAAATATATACAAAAGATGTCACAAATATCGAGAGGTACTGAGAGTCAAGATTCCACCAATTCTCATATTCATGTGGTTCAACTATCGATTCCAGATAATTATAGCTCATAACATAATAAATATTGACTCTTTATCCTTTGCCAAGGTAGATTTTATAAAAGATTGACTGTAAATCACAAGCATGACGTATCAAAAATACTAAGACCAAGCATACGCCATCAAACAAAATCACAATCAATTAAGAAAAATCATGAATCAATTTAAAATAGTGCAAAAGTCATAAAGGAATCAAATAGATTTACCACACGCGTAGAGAATGGCTTCCTCCGTCATCCCAGTGTTGGGTTTTAGCTCTTCATGGTGAAAACACGCTCAAAATAATAATCCATAGCTCAAAAAGGTGTTTTATTAAAGAAGAGGTATAAAGCAGTGTGTTTGTAACAGTTATAATTGTTACAGAACCCACTGTTACAGAGAACCCTAACAGAACTGTTGCGAACTCAGAATAATTGTTGGAAAAATTGTTACAAAGTTATTGAGTTTGAAAGTATAGGTCACGGTTTCTGCGACTGTCCTTTACATACTTATGTTCTTCAGCTTAGTCTTCTTCCTGCTTCTGCTGCAATTTCTCCTGCAGCCTGATTCTTAGCTCTGCAGCGTACCCCCCAAAGTCTCGACACCTTCTTTGAACCTAAGCCACCCTATTTATACAAAACAGGGCTGAAAATATCTCAAGAATCTCTCAGTTATTTTCTTTTCCTCTCCCGCAGGTCACAGGATTTCTTTCTCCCTTTTCTTCACTTCTCTACGCGTCCCTGATTCAATCAAAACTATTTTAAAGATAGAAAGAAATATCTACGAGCAAATATCCTCCCTGAGTCACCACGTTCCTTCCAAAAATGCATCATATAACTCGTGATATTCTCCTCTCTCTGTTTTCTCGAAACTTCCTTATTCTCTGATTCCAAATCCCTTGGCGACACTATCTGATAAAACTGGCCCAAACCAACTTGGTCCGAAGAAAATTCATGAGAAAATCTCGTCTAAATCCAACTTTGAGAGTTCGCAGGTGAATATGATTCTTCCCGCCTATGTGTAGCTTGATCTCGATGATACAACCCAGTTCAGTCGTTCCAATCACTCTTACCAACCCTGTTACGCTCTAACAGGGTCCATACGATCAAAATCTGTGATTGAGTTTCATTAAAAACATCTTAAAAATCGAACCCTAATATGATACTCGCTGCAAAATTGTTTCCCTCCAAATTATGAATTTGGAAGATGACCTCCCCCTATCCTAACCAGGGGTGCGATTAGCAAGTGGTCACCCCTTATCAACTAGGTGCCCCTTATCCATTCGAAGGTGTAGATAGCAATTCTTTCGGGGTGTAAATATAACTTTTCTGGGGCGTTTCCAACATACTTCTAAGGTGCCTGTAGTACGTCTTCTAGGACCACTTTTCGAATCAATTTCTCCGCAAAAGCTTATTTCTCCAAAAACACCTACAAAGACACAAAAAGCCATAATAAATACAAAATCGAGCACTAACAATATATACAATTGAGATTATATCCGACACAAAAATGTGTCTATCAAATACCCCCAAACTTATTATTTGCTAGTCCTCGAGCAAAACGGAAATAAATAAAATCCTAACTCACTGTCGCAGGCATCCTCGATTGCATTTAGCGTATGCAATAAGCCTTTAAACCCCTAGGAGTTATAGTCTCGGGAGGGCTTACCAGAGATATACCCAAAAAACCTTTACTCCAGACCCTAGCTATCTACGCAGAACCTTGGAAGGCACTAAAGATTCTCCTTGGTTGGCATACTTATTGACTACAGGAGGAAGTACCCTGATGCGAAATTCCAATTGTTGTACACGAGTTTGCACTCAAGCATACTAAAATTCATATATAAGTGACAGAGCTCTACTCAGATAGTCGCACTATGGACATCAATATCCGGAGTCAAAACTAATCACATGGATAGATCAAGAAGATGGATATAGAGAAAAACATAGATGGTTTTGATGTTTACTAAGTGAACGACGTTTCCCATATCTGTCTGAAGGCCTCCGCCAAAATGAACCTATCCTAATGGATTGAGGTACTAGTCTGACTAATATCAACACACTGGCATATACAAGGGAACCAGTGGTCGATAACCTAACTCTAGGTCAACACAATTGGCATATACAAGGGTACCAGTGGTCGACTTTATTGAATTTATTCCTTTTGGTCAAATGGTCTGGTCTCAATTTTTTTTTTATTTTTTTTTTCAAATTTTTTTTTATGGTATCTCAATCACTCTAATTCACCCTAGCATTGGTAACAACTTGAATCGTGAGCCCCACCAAATCACTTAAAAACATATTTAAAAAGAAAAATAAAAACAGAAGTGAAAAGGACTCAACGAGATATGGCGAAACTACCATGTTATTTCTAACACCTGAGCTCTGTGCTTTTATAATCAGATTGGTTCCTCAACTCCTACAACCAAAATGCTTCCATCCACTTAGATTGGTTAGTGCCATCCTTAATAGGCATAGATTTCTAGGCTCTGAAGTTTATTTATTGCAAAAAAGTTTCTCCCATACCCGCAAACTTAAATCTAACATTGTCCTCAATGTTCCAAAGATAAAATTAAAAGCATGAACAAGGAAAAACTGTTACCATTTGAAGCAAAAGAGATAAGGAAAGATATTACCGTGTTGCATGAGATTGGGTTACCTCCCAAGAAGTGCTAAGTTTAACGTCTTCAGCCAGACATAAGAAAGGATTAATCACCTCGTATCATAAAGTAATAGCCGAAATATCTGTGGGTCATCAAAACCAAATAGAGCTATCACAAGTAAAAGGAATCTGCAACATGCCAAGAAAATTAACAAATAAAGCGCACCCTTGTCTAGTTTCCTGTTTAAGACAACTACATCTAGCTGTGGTTCAGGTTCAGGCTCTATGAAAGGGTCTAGATAAAATATTTTCATGCGCTGGAATTCCTCAAAGCTAAGGTCCTGTTCAGGTATTAGAGTCTGGAAAAACTCAATTAAAAATTTAGAAGCACATAATAATAACCTGAATAATTGTGGATCCTTAAAGTCAATCAGTTTTGACTCACACAGCTGACCACAATGAGAGTGGTGGTCTTCCTTAAACAAACGTGTCGACCCTAATCTCCTAAAGTAATTAGGTTCAGTCTCAAAACTCAATAATTGACACATATGAAACTTATACGTTCCCACAATTGGTCGAAAAATATTTGGTGGGAAAACAAAGTCAATCTGGATATCATAGCCTGGGTAAACCATATCAACCAGAGGATGGGTTTCTAACAACTGAACTTCTTTATGGACATCACTAGGTTCAGTAAAACCTGTATGAAGATAATCTTGTAAAATGGTTGAGGCACATATGTCAAGTCCCAAGTGAGGGACCTTTCTAATAGTTAAAGCACATGAAGAATGATAATCACCCCCAAATTTAGAGTTTTCAGTGTCTCTAGAAAGACTAGTCACAACTTCCCTTATTTCAAGGTTATATGATTCCTGAAAATGGTCAATTGATTCTACTAAGTCAGGTTCATCCTCACTCATCTCTACGAGTTCACTTTCTCTGTCTAAGACTAATGTTTCTAAATCGCTAGACTCTAAAACAATATTCTCAGAAAAACTCGTTTATGTATACCATTATTAGCTTCGTAATCAAAAGGAAATACTACATCGTCTAAAACGGGGGTATCTCTAGTCAAATCCTCGTCCTTTTGAATAGGTGAATAATTATTAAAATTATTTGGATTTGAATTAGAAACATTATCATTATTAAGCTCAATTGGAGTAACAAATTTCTGATCACTATGCCTACTTATTTCAAATTCTTCATCAACAATATCCTCATCATAATCATCATAACAATAACATGAAAATGGTTGAACCTCATCTAAACAAGTAGTGTTACCAATTTTATCCTCGTCATCTTGATTATGTGAATAACTATCTTCATTTTGAAAGGTACTATTGGAAACACTATACTGGAAAATAAGAGCAGTTATGTTCTGGGCCTCTATCAAAATATTTTGAGTCGACTCACATGACTTCCTAATTGAATCTAGGAAAGAAAGTTCAATCGTTGCATTGCTTTCGTCCATAACTAAGTTATTCATTTCTGCTAACTTACGTGTCGACTCAGCTAACTTACGTGTTGACTCTAGTAGAGAGGAGTTTTGCTCGTATGACCGGTTGGCGTGTGGATAGTAATTGGGCTCACCATGGTATGGACCATAACCTTCAAAAGGTTGATGTTCCCAACCATTATTCACACTATGGTCAAAGTAGTAACGTCCATTTTGAAACTCAGTCTGATATTCGTTGTATTGGCTATTGTAATACCAGTTCGACATTCTATTGCAGGGGTGTGAGTTGTCACACAAAATAAAACCCACTGACAGGGGATTCGTGGGTGGATAGAGTCTTACCTCCCGTACCAGACGGGTGATGAACCGTTGAAGTCGACTCAGGCCACCGACTCCTATGTCAGTGTACGAACCCGAGGGGCTGAGACGATATCGTAATCGTCGTCCTTCCCTGCAAACAGTTTTTATTTAATCTTTAACCCTTCCTTAGGGTTTTAGAAATAATGTCC
>NW_020622381.1:10907067-10984546 GCF_003573695.1 Papaver somniferum
CCAAGTGAGGGACCTTTCTAATAGTTAAAGCACATGAAGAATGATAATCACCCCCAAATTTAGAGTTTTCAGTGTCTCTAGAAAGACTAGTCACAACTTCCTTTATTTCAAGGTTATATGATTCCTGAAAATGGTCAATTGATTCATCTAAGTCAGGTTCATCCTCACTCATCTCTACGAGTTCACTTTCTCTGTCTAAGACTAATGTTTATAAATCGCTAGACTCTAAAACAATATTCTCAGAAAAACTCGTTCCTGTAAACCATTATTAGCTTCGTAATCAAAAGGAAATACTACATCGTCTAAAACGGGGGTATCTCTAGTCAAATCCTCGTCCTTTTGAATAGGTGAATAATTATTAAAATTATTTGGATTTGAATTAGAAACATTATCATTATTAAGCTCAATTGGAGTAACAAATTTCTGATCACTATGCCTACTTATTTCAAATTCTTCATCAACAATATCCTCATCATAATCATCATAACAATAACATGAAAATGGTTGAACCTCATCTAAACAAGTAGTGTTACCAATTTTATCCTCGTCATCTTGATTATGTGAATAACTATCTTCATTTTGAAAGGTACTATTGGAAACACTATACTGGAAAATAAGAGCAGTTATGTTCTGGGCCTCTATCAAAATATTTTGAGTCGACTCACATGACTTCCTAATTGAATCTAGGAAAGAAAGTTCAATCGTTGCATTGCTTTCGTCCATAACTAAGTTATTCATTTCTGCTAACTTACGTGTCGACTCAGCTAACTTACGTGTTGACTCTAGTAGAGAGGAGTTTTGCTCGTATGACCGGTTGGCGTGTGGATAGTAATTGGGCTCACCATGGTATGGACCATAACCTTCAAAAGGTTGATGTTCCCAACCATTATTCACACTATGGTCAAAGTAGTAACGTCCATTTTGAAACTCAGTCTGATATTCGTTGTATTGGCTATTGTAATACCAGTTCGACATTCTATTGCAGGGGTGTGAGTTGTCACACAAAATAAAACCCACTGACAGGGGATTCGTGGGTGGATAGAGTCTTACCTCCCGTACCAGACGGGTGATGAACCGTTGAAGTCGACTCAGGCCACCGACTCCTATGTCAGTGTACGAACCCGAGGGGCTGAGACGATATCGTAATCGTCGTCCTTCCCTGCAAACAGTTTTTATTTAATCTTTAACCCTTCCTTAGGGTTTTAGAAATAATGTCCCGTCCAAAAAGTCCAAAAATGTCCAAAAAGGAAAAGAAAAATTACAAAAATAACACCCTATTTACAGTTTCTAAAAATAAAACAAAATAACTATATACAAAATCTTCTTCTTCACTCCTTTCGGATTCCTCTTTTCGTTCCTTCTTTGGTGATGCTTTCCTTTTATAACACTTTTTCTTCCCTTGTAGCTTCGCTCCAAATCTGAAAAGAATCGAAAAATACCAAAACGCGTAAAAAAGAACAAAAAATAATAAAAATAAAAAAAAAACCTAAATCTAAATACAAGTCCGCGTCGGCGGCGCCAAAAATTGATGTAATTTTAAATTGATGTTGTAAAGTGGTAGTAAAGTTCGTTCAAATACTTGTAAAGATTTGATTTCAGACTTAATACTAAAAAATATATACAAAAGATGTCACAAATATCGAGAGGTACTGAGAGTCAAGATTCCACCAATTCTCATATTCATGTGGTTCAACTATCGATTCCAGATAATTATAGCTCATAACATAATAAATATTGACTCTTTATCCTTTGCCAAGGTAGATTTTATAAAAGATTGACTGTAAATCACAAGCATGACGTATCAAAAATACTAAGACCAAGCATACGCCATCAAACAAAATCACAATCAATTAAAAAAAATCATGAATCAATTTAAAATAGTGCAAAAGTCATAAAGGAATCAAATAGATTTACCACACGCGTAGAGAATGGCTTCCTCCGTCATCCCAGTGTTGGGTTTTAGCTCTTCATGGTGAAAACACGTTCAAAATAATAATCCATAGCTCAAAAAGGTGTTTTATTAAAGAAGAGGTATAAAGCAGTGTGTTTGTAACAGTTATAATTGTTACAGAACCCACTGTTACAGAGAACCCTAACAGAACTGTTGCGAACTCAGAATAATTGTTGGAAAAATTGTTACAAAGTTATTGAGTTTGAAAGTATAGGTCACGGTTTCTGCGACTGTCCTTTACATACTTATGTTCTTCAGCTTAGTCTTCTTCCTGCTGCTGCTGCAATTTCTCCTGCAGCCTGATTCTTAGCTCCGCAGCGTACCCCCCAAAGTCTCGACCCCTTCTTTGAACCTCAGCCACCATATTTATACAAAACAGGAATGAAAATATCTCAAGAATCTCTCGGTTATTTTCTTTTCCTCTCCCGCAGGTCACGCGATTTATTTCTCCCTTTTTTTCACTTCTCTACGCGTCCCTGATTCGATCAAAACTCTTTTAAAGATAGAAAGAAATACCTACGAACAAATATCCTCCCTGAGTGACCACGTTCCTTCCAAAAATGCATCATATAACCCGTGATATTCTCCTCTCTCTGTTTTCTTGAAACTTCCTTATTCTCTGATTCCAAAGCCCTTAGCGACACTATCTGATAAAACTGGCCCAAACCAACTTGGTCCGAAGAAAATTCATGAGAAAATCTCGTCGAAATCCAACTCAGAGAGTTCGCAGGTGAATATGATTCTCCCCTCCTATGTGTAGCTTGATCTCGATGATACAACCCAGTTCAGTCGTTCCAATCACTCTTACCAACCCTGTTACGCTCTAACAGGGTCCATACGATCAAAATATGTGATTGAGTTTCATTAAAAACAACCTAAAAATCGAACCCTAATATGATACTCGCTGCAAAATTGTTTCCCGCCAAATTATGAATTTGGAAGATGACCTCCCCCTATCCTAACCAGGGGTGCGATTAGCAAGTGGTCACCCCTTATCAACTGGGTGCCCCTTATCCATTCGGGGGTGTAGATAGCAATTCTTCCGGGTGTAAATATAACTTTTCTGGGGCGTTTCCAACATACTTCTAAGGTGCCTGTAGTACGTCTTCTAGGACCACTTTTCGAATCAATTTCTCCGCAAAAGCTTATTTCTCCAAAAACACCTACAAAGACACAAAAAGCCATAATAAATACAAAATTGAGCACTAAAAATATATACAATTGAGATTATATCTGACACAAAAATGTGTCTATCAAATACCCCCAAACTTATTATTTGCTAGTCCTCGAGCAAAACGGAAATAAATAAAATCCTAACTCACTGTCGCAGGCATCCTCGATTGCATTTAGCGTATGCAATAAGCCTTTAAACCCCTAGGAGTTATAGTCTCGGGAGGGCTTACCAGAGATATACCCACAAAACCTTTACTCCAGACCCTAGATATCTACGCAGAACCTTGGAAGGCACTAAAGATTTTCCTTGGTTGGCATACTTATTGACTACAAGAGGAAGTATCCTGATGCGAAATTCCAATTGCTGTACACGAGTTTGCACTCAAGCATACTAAAATTCATATATAAGTGACAGAGCTCTACTCAGATAGTCGCACTATGGACATCAATATTCGGAGTCAAAACTAATCACATGGATAGATCAAGAAGATGGATATAGAGAAAAACATAGATGGTTTTGATGTTTACTAAGTGAACGGCGTTTCCCATATCTGTCTGAAGGCCTCCGCCAAAATGAACCTATCCTAATGGATTGAGGTACTAGTATGAATAATATCAACACACTGGCATATACAAGGGAACCAGTGGTCGATAACCTAACTCTAGGTCAACACAATTGGCATATACAAGGGTACCAGTGGTCGACTTTATTGAATTTATTCCTTTTGGTCAAATGGTCTGGTCTCAATTTTTTTTTTCTTTTTGTTTTTCAATTTTTTTTTTGTTATGGTATCTCAATCACTCTAATTCACCCTAGCATTGGTAACAACTTGAATCGTGAGACCCACCAAATCACTTAAAAACATATTTAAAAAGAAAAATAAAAACAGAAGTGAAAAGGACTCAACGAGATATGGCGAAACTACCATGTTATTTCTAACACCTGAGCTCTGTGCTTTTATGAATGGACTCTTTAGATGTTTCCATCTAATCAGATTGGTTCCTCAACTCCTACAACCAAAATGCTTCCATCCACTTAGATTGGTTAGTGCCATCCTTAATAGGCATAAATTTCTAGGCTCTGGAGTTTATTTATTGCAAAAACGTTTTTCCCATACCCCCAAACTTAAATCTAACATTGTCCTCAATGTTCCAAAGATAAAATTAAAAGCATGAACAAGGAGAAACTGTTACCATTTGAAGCAAAAGAGATAAGGAAAGATATTACCGTGTTGCATGAGATTGGGTTACCTCCCAAGAAGTGCTAAGTTTAACGTTTTCAGCCAGACATAAGAAAGGATTAATCACCTCGTATCATAAAGTAATAGCCGAAATATCTGTGGGTCATCAAAACCAAATAGAGCTATCACAAGTAAAAGGAATCTGCAACATGCCAAGAAAATTAACAAATAAAGCGCACCCTTGTCTAGTTTCCTGTTTAAGACAACTACATCTAGCTGTGGTTCAGGTTCAGGCTCTATGAAAGGGTCTAGATAAAATATTTTCATGCGCTGGAATTCCTCAAAGCTAAGGTCCGGTTCAGGTATTAGAGTCTGGAAAAACTCAATTAAAAATTTAGAAGCACATAATAATAACCTGAATAATTGTGGATCCTTAAAGTCAATCATTTTTGACTCACACAGCTGACCACAATGAGAGTGGTGGTCTTCCTTAAACAAACGTGTCGACCCTAATCTCCTAAAGTAATTAGGTTCAGTCTCAAAACTTAATAATTGACACATATGAAACTTATACGTTCCCACAATTGGTCGAAAAATATTTGGTGGGAAAACAAAGTTAAACTGGATATCATAGCCTGGGTAAACCACATCAACCAGATGATGGGTTTCTAACAACTGAACTTCTTTATGAACATCACTAGGTTCAGGAAAACCTGTATGAAGATAACCTTGTAAAATGGTTGAGGCACATATGTCAAGTTCCAAGTGAGGGACCTTTCTAATAGTTAAAGCACATGAAGAATGATAATCACCCCCAAATTTAGAGTTTTCAGTGTCTCTAGAAAGACTAGTCACAACTTCCTTTATTTCAAGGTTATATGATTCCTGAAAATGGTCAATTGATTCATCTAAGTCAGGTTCATCCTCACTCATCTCTACGAGTTCACTTTCTCTGTCTAAGACTAATGTTTATAAATCGCTAGACTCTAAAACAATATTCTCAGAAAAACTCGTTCCTGTAAACCATTATTAGCTTCGTAATCAAAAGGAAATACTACATCGTCTAAAACGGGGGTATCTCTAGTCAAATCCTCGTCCTTTTGAATAGGTGAATAATTATTAAAATTATTTGGATTTGAATTAGAAACATTATCATTATTAAGCTCAATTGGAGTAACAAATACCTGATCACTATGCCTACTTATTTCAAATTCTTCATCAACACTATCCTCATCATAATCATCATAACAATAACATGAAAATGGTTGAACATCATCTAAACAAGTAGTGTTACCAATTTTATCCTCGTCATCTTGATTATGTGAATAACTATCTTCCTTTCAAAGGTACTATTGGAAACACTATACTGGAAATTAAGAGCAGTTATGTTCTGGGCCTCTAACAAAATATTTTGAGTCGACTCACATGACTTCCTAATTGAATCTAGAAAGCAAAGTTCACTCGTTGCATTGCTTTCGTCCATAAATAAGTTATTCATTTCTGCTAACTTACGTGTCGACTCAGCTAACTTACGTGTTGACTCTAGTAGAGAGGAATTTTGCTCGTATGACCGGTTGGCGTGTGGATAGTAATTGGGCTCACCATGGTATGGACCATAACCTTCAAAAGGTTGATGTTCCCAACCATTATTCACACTATGGTCAAAGTAGTAACGTCCATTTTGAAACTCAGTCTGATATTCGTTGTATTGGCTATTGTAATACCAGTTCGACATTCTATTGCAGGGGTGTGAGTTGTCACACAAAATAAAACCCACTGACAGGGGATTCATGGGTGGATAGAGTCTTACCTCCCGTACCAGACGGGTGATGAACCGTTGAATTCGACTCAGGCCACCGACTCCTATGTCAGTGTACGAACCCGAGGGGCTGAGACGATATCGTAATCGTCGTCCTTCCCTGCAAACAGTTTTTATTTAATCTTTAACCCTTCCTTAGGGTTTTAGAAATAATGTCCAGTCCAAAAAGTCTAAAAATGTCCAAACAGGAAAATAAAAATTACAAAAATAACACCCTATTTACAGTTTCTAAAAATAAAACAAAATAACTATATACAAAATATTCTTCTTCACTCCTTTCGGATTCCTCTTTTCTTTCCTTCTTTGGTGATGCTTTCCTTTTATAACACTTTTTCTTCCCTTGTAGCTTCGCTCCAAATCTGAAAAGAATCGAAAAATACCAAAACGCGTAAAAAAGAACAAAAAATAATAAAAATAAAAAGAAACCTAAAAAAAATCTAAATACAAGTCCGCATCGGCGACGCCAAAAATTGATGTTGTAAAGTGGTAGTAAAGTTCGTTCAAATACTTGTAAAGATTTGATTTCAGACTTAATACTAAAAAATATATACAAAAGATGTCACAAATATCGAGAGGTACTGAGAGTCAAGATTACACCAATTCTCATATTCATGTGGTTCAACTATCGATTCCAGATAATTATAGCTCATAACATAATAAATATTGACTGTTTATTCTTTGACAAGGTAGATTTTATAAAAGATTGACTGTAAATCACAAGCATGACGTATCAAAAATACTAAGACCAAGCATACGCCATCAAACAAAATCACAATCAATTAAGAAAAATTATGAATCAATTTAAAATAGTGCAAAAGTCATAAAAGAATTAAATAGATTTACCACACGCGTAGAGAATGGCTTGCTCCTTCATGCCAGTGTTGGGTTTTAGCTCTTCATAGTGAAAACACGCTCAAAATAATAATCCATAGCTCAAAAAGGTGTTTTATTAAAGAAGAGGTATAAAGCAGTGTGTTTGTAACAGTTATAATTGTTACAGAACCCACTGTTACAGAGAACCCTAACAGAACTGTTGCGAACTCAGAATAATTGTTGGAAAAATTGTTACAAAGCTATTGAGTTTGAAAGTATAGGTCACGGTTTCTGCGACTGTCCTTTACATACTTATGTTCTTCAGCTTAGTCTTCTTCCTGCTGCTGCTGCAATTTCTCCTGCAGCCTGATTCTTAGCTCTGCAGCGTACCCCCCAAAGTCTCGACACCTTCTTTGAACCTAAGCCACCCTATTTATACAAAACAGGGCTGAAAATATCTCAAGAATCTCTCGGTTATTTTCTTTTCCTCTCCCGCAGGTCACGGGATTTCTTTCTCCCTTTTCTTCACTTCTCTACGCGTCCCTGATTCGATCAAAACTATTTTAAAGATAGAAAGAAATATCTACGAGCAAATATCCTCCCTGAGTCACCACGTTCCTTCCAAAAATGCATCATATAACTCGTGATATTCTCCTCTCTCTGTTTTCTCGAAACTTCCTTATTCTCTGATTCCAAATCCCTTGGCGACACTATCTGATAAAACTGGCCCAAACCAACTTGGTCCGAAGAAAATTCATGAGAAAATCTCGTCTAAATCCAACTTTGAGAGTTTGCAGGTGAATATGATTCTTCCCGCCTATGTGTAGCTTGATCTCGATGATACAACCCAGTTCAGTCGTTCCAATCACTCTTACCAACCCTGTTACGCTCTAACAGGGTCCATACGATCAAAATTTGTGATTGAGTTTCATTAAAAACATCTTAAAAATCGAACCCTAATATGATACTCGCTGCAAAATTGTTTCCCGCCAAATTATGAATTTGGAAGATGACCTCCCCCTATCCTAACCAGGGGTGCGATTAGCAAGTGGTCACCCCTTATCAACTGGGTTCCCCTTATCCATTCGGGGGTGTAAATATCAATTCTTCCGTTGTGTAAATATAACTTTTCTGGGGCGTTTCCAACATACTTCTAAGGTGCCTGTAGTACGTCTTCTAGGACCACTTTTCGAACCAATTTCTCCGCAAAAGCTTATTTCTCCAAAAACACCTACAAATACACAAAAAGCCATAATAAATACAAAATCGAGCACTAAAAATATATACAATTGAGATTATATCCGACACAAAAATGTGTCTATCGGTAAGTAACCATAACACGTCTCAAAAGTAGATTTTCCCGAGGAACTATGAACTTCTCTATTGAATGCAAATTGTAGATATGGTAAACTCTCATCCCAAATTTTAGGGTGCTTGGAATTATATCCCCTTAACATGTGAACCATAGTCCTGTTGACCACTTCTGTTTGTCCGTCTGTTTGTGGATGAAAAGATGTACTCTTCTTCAACCTAGTGTCCATCATCTTCCATAAAGAATCCCAAAAGTGACTGAGAAATCGATTATCCCTATCAGAAATAATCGAAGTAGGTAACCCAAAATGCTTCCACACATGCACAAAGAAGAGCTTTGTTGCACCGTCTCCCATTACCGTCTTTGTACATGGAATTAATGCGATCATCTTGCTGAATCGGTTGACCACAACGAACAAGTAATCATAACCAGACTTGATCTTTGGTAATCCACCAAGAAAATACATAGAAAGACTCTCCCAAGGTCTTGATGGTACTGGTAATGGTATATATAATCCACGTTTCTGTTAGAAGGCTTAGAAGTGCTACACAACTTACACCCTCGAACTAACTTAGCCACATCATCTTGCATCTTCGGACAAAAGACATAACACTGTAGGTTAAGTAGAGTTTTCTTCATCCCAAAGTGTCCAACAACTCGGGAAGTGTGTGCCTCTCTCAACCACTGTAAACGATCTCCATCTTCTGGTATGCAAAGTAACTGACCTTTGTATAACAATACATCTCGGAGTTCATACTCTCCTTTCAAACCACTCTTTACACCTTCTTGAAGTCTTTGCTGGATGCCTATGACTCTGCATTCTCGTGAGGAACAATTGGCTGAATTCTCATGGCCACCATTAATGCTCAGACTGGTGGACGAGACAACATATCTTCCAACTTGTTTGTTACTCCCTTCTTGTACTTAATGACAATGTTGAAACTCATCAAGTAAGACATCCACTTCATGTGTCGGGCTTGTTGTAGTTTCGTCTGAGCGTGTAGATACTCCAATGGTTTGTGATCTGAATGTACCACTACTTCTTTACCTAATATTATGGGACCAATTTAACATACCAAGAAGGTAAACAATTGTAGTATTTTGATATTGTTCTGTTTGTCAAGTTTTTAAAGCTAGAATATGCCGAGGCTCATAATTGATGAGCTCCTATGTCTTGCTTATAGTATTTGTTGTTTGTTACAGATGTTGTTCCTATTTAATGCAGGAGAACCATTTAATAATTTTGTAAATCATCTACCTGACATGTCTTCAATCTTTTATACCCTTTAATCTAATGCTTATAAATTGTGCGGTATGATGTATGTGCTTGTATGATTGATGGCCCTGTGACCTTATCTGCCAGTGTTTGTTGGTGAAATGAACATTATCGATTTTATAGTCATTTTCTTGTCATAATTTTATATTCATTTTCTTATGTTTTGAAATGAACATTTGATTGTTCTGTCTGCAGAAAAGATTGTATGTGTCTGGTATTGTTATGGATGGGTTGGTTCATTACATCCTGTCATTGTGCCAAGGGTAGAAAAGAATCGAGGTACCTTGTACCATCTATATCTATTGTTCAAGTTAAGAGTATGGTTAATAGGCTAGTTGAAAGTTGGGCAAGTCCTGCAGTGTGCCAACATCTTACAAACTCCCACTATTTTCTTGTTGATCCATTCATTAATGATAGGACTAAGTACTGTGAAGATATTTGACCAACAACCTAGTAATAGAAGCATTGTAGCAATTTTCTTATGTTTCGATTGTGTATATTCAAAAGTTCATAATGTTGTAAGAATGAATGATTATGTATCCGTTCAGGGTTCTATATTATTTGTAATCCTAAAATTTTGGAAGTTCCAATACATATTTTCTAATTTATGTTATTTTAATTCTGATTATATATTTTGCAACGTATATAAGTGTTACTTAAATTATTCTAACCATTGCAAAGTCTAATTATAGCAATGGATAAAGCAACATCTGAAACATTGCTTTAATTAATTTAAGCAACATTTGTGGACGTTACAAATAATTTGTGACGCCGTGTGGGCAACGTACATAAGCGTTGCTTAAATTATTAGCAACGAAAATAAACGTGGCAAATTTTGGATTTTGGTGTAGTGAGAAGTTGTGGTGAATTCATCGTTGAATTATTCATGGAGATTAGCTTGTTCCTGTTAAAATTCCTGTAATGTTGTTCTCGCGAAAGACAACTTTTTTGATTTTTCTCTAATACCGTATCGCGGTCCATTCTTCTATCTTATTCTACCCGACGCTTGAATTCCTTGTGCTCAGAATAGTTGAACTCGTCTGAACCTTCTTCTCATGCTCTTTGAGCGGCGTCTCTAGATGCTTTTGCAGCTTTCTGACCGCTTCCTCTTCTTCTTTTTGACATTGATATTAACATTTACTTTTCCTCACTACTTGTAGACCCAATATGTGCATGGAGATGTATTTCCATCTGGTGAGGAGGCAGGTGCATCATTCTGAAAATCCTGGAAAATTGGACCATATGGTGATCTTGTTGGCATTTGATTACTTTCCAACAGGTATGTTTGAAAATTTGTGTAGTACCCTTAGAATGTTGAAACAACTTTCGTGTTGGAAACTAGTTTGTGGGATCTTGGCCCGCTTCTCGATATCTTCGCTTCACATCTGGTTCACCTTCACCACTTTTTTATTTCCTCGGAACATTTGCATGATAAAAGCTACGTATTCACTAACGTCTTACTAATTACATGAAAACGATGAAACGTCCCTTCAGGATCATGATATCTGTTATTACCGGTTTTTTCATGAAATTTTCCAAAAATCTTTCCGTAAAACGTATTACTCTGTTGTTGACAACCATTGACTTGATCTACTGTAAATAATACATAATTCCTACAAATTGATTCATCTTCATCCATCATAAACTTGACACCACGAACTTTACCGGATTTTTGTTGCGTTTGTTGTTGTGATTGTTGTGAGGGGGTTGGCATGTTTATGTTTATTATAAAAAGGGATTTTTATAAAAAAAATTCTGATAAATTGAGATGATATGAGTGAGTATGCTTGAAATGAAGGAAAAATGAGTATTAAGAATGTATGAAATTGAGAGATTAGAGGTACAGGTGTAGATGGCGTGAATTTTAAGTTTGAAATAAGATGAATTTATAGTGAAAGGAATTAGCGTCGTTGGATGATTAATTTCAGATATAGCTTTTGGCGTCTAAAATAACGTCGCATGCGGATTAAGTTGAGATACCGGCGAAATTTGTTGACCCGCGTGGCTGTAGATGATCCACGTGAGGATTATATTGAGTCGCGCGGACCACAATGGGCAATCCCAATAAAATTTCCCATTTACTTATCCATTTTGTTGTTTTGTTCAGTCCATAGTGGGATCAAAATCGGCAAATCATAATGGGAAGATTTGTCCACTCGATAGGAATTGCACTTATATAGTTTTCAGAAAATATATAGATAGCTCAGGAAATCTTAGGGTGTTTGCTTGGGGTATTGACAGGAGACAGTTTTGGGCCAATGACATGTGTAGGAAATAAGGGTGAGCATTTGGCCCAAAATCCGTGAATTTGATACGGACCAACTGTAGTTTTGCGAACATGTGCCCGGACCTCTCACTAATGGGTTGTGGATGTGATTTTTGAAATGCAATGGATTACTAAATGGGCTTGGATGCAACCTTAAAAATCCCATTGGACATCCAGACCCGTTAGATTAAGGGCATTTATATAGGTTTCAGAAAATATATGGTAGCTTAGGAAATATTAGGGTGTTTGCTTAGGGCATTTTCCATGATACTGATAAGTGCATAATTCATATGATTTTAGTATCCATTCCATACTTGTTTTAGCTATTATTCTTGCATGTATTTGTGTTATTACTCTTGTTTTATCTTATTTGTCTCTATTAGATGAATCATCCAAAAAGGATATACAAAGTTCTGAAAAGAGCTAAGAAGAGAAGTATCCCAAGTATCCAAGCGCCCAAGTCCAAGAGAAGTGGAAGAAGTGCGACGAAAAGGAGCAAAACACACAAAATCAATAGAAGGGCCAAAGACCGATCTTAACTCATTAATATTAAGTATTTCTCATCACCATCTTGAACATAATTGAAATATAAAAAGAATGCAAAAATAATGAGGTCATTACGAGTCCGGATGAAGAAGTTGTGGCCAAAACAATTTTCATTGAACACCGAGATAGTGCAGTCCGCGAACTGGGTTTGCGGACGGGGTTCGCAGACTTATTTCCGAAAATATCTTCTGGAATTTGAAGTTTGCAGACTGGGTACGCGAACTTATCAAATGGGAAACGTTTATTCACACTTTGGAAGACCTAAAGGCACGTTTGGGGTCGTTAGGTCATATTTTTGGGTTGGGTTCCTAAACCTATTACCATTGCCATTCTCTGCTTCTTTGTTATTTTCTGCTACTGCTTCCTTGGTAGTGGTATGTTCACCATTTCTTATTCTGAGCTAGCATTAGTTTCGCAACATTTCTTCTTCTTTTCGTTCGATTGCATCCACCATCAATCTCTCACTTCTTTGTGTCTCTTCGATTTTGTGTCGCCAACTTTCCTTCTTGTTTGCTTTTCCTTCGCAGGATTCTACCTCAGTTTCGTAACATTTCTTTCCTTCAACCCAATCTCCTTTTATGATTCCTACACCGCTGGGGTGAGGGAATTTGATGCACTGGTGGAAAGTTGAAGCTACACCTAGAATCCCATGTAGCCAAGGTCGACCAATTAATGCATTGTAGGGTGACTCTACGTCAACAATACAGAACAGGATTTCAGAAGATATTCCCTTCAATGGAATTCGCATAGTAACCTCCCCTTTAGGCTTGTTGGCAGTACCATTAAAACCATATATCTTATATGTTGATGGTATAAGATCATCATCTCTCCCTCCCATGGTTTTATAAGTATGATAGAATAAGATGTTCACAGAGCTTCCGGTATCGATTAGAATCCTATTAATTGCCCATGAGTCTTCAGATTCATCATCTTCATCTTCTTTCGGTTTTGGATTAATTTCTAATTTTACCACCAATGGATTGTCATGTACCTCTCCACCTTCGGGGACTTCTTCTGCGGTAAAAGAAATAGTCTGCTTCTGTCATTCCTCTAGTGGCGAGATTTTCGCAATGTTCATAATTTCTCTTCCATCACTGTCTCTTGCGAACACTCTACTCAAAACATTGTCATGAAAATCTTCAATTGTCTTGTATGAATGTACGATAGAGTGACATAATAGATTCTTTGCTTTTACACCAACTTCTACGAAGAACGTTTCCTTCTTTTTCACCGTGTTTACTCTGTGATGCTCTGGTGGTGGTGGTGGTAGTAATGGTTGATATTGTGGGTGTCCTACCAGAAAGTGGTTTAGTTTTCCTTGATCTATCATTCTCAGAATAATTCTCTTCATATTTCTGCAATCATTTGTAGTATGTCCGTGAAAATGATGATAAGAACAGAACTCATGACTTCTGCGGCTTTGGAGTGGTTCCGTTCCCATGTTCCATGGTGTTGGTATATTCTCCATCAAAATTATAGCTTCCCATATTTTGTCCACACTTGCATTCAGAGGTGGCATCTTGATTTCTTCCTATACTACCTTGTGATCTCCTTGTCCTCTATTATAATTTTGTCTTTGACCTCCATAAGTTTCTTGCGGCTGATCAAGTCTTTGAATCTTATTATTTCCACCACGATTGTAGAAATTTCTTTCTATTTCATACACCTCTTGATCTCGGCTTCCCATAGCCACCAGTTTCTGTTGATTGTTGCCCGTAACCTTTTGCGACATTGTTGTGTTTGCTTTGTTAATAATTTCGCTGAGGCATTATTGCTGCGAGATTCTGATCCTACAATCTATCCATGTGATTTCAGTATGCGAGTGTTGTGACAAACGTTGCAACAGCTACGATGAATATCTTAGTAAAGTTTTGCAAGCAGGTTGAATCTCACACGCAAGTAATTGCTTATGTGTGATGATTGGAATGTATGTGGGATGTTTGTAGCTAAAGAACATATGCAAGCTAATTATTTGGCTTTCTACTTTGTGTCTATCATTAGTGGTTCTTACAAGGCGAGAAATTGGAGTAGGTTTTGTGGGTATACCTCTTGTAAACCCTCACGAGACTATAACTCGTCCACTAGGGACACCTAGGGGTTTAAAGGCCTGTTATTCATGCTAAGAGTAACCGTATCCTCACTACACAGAGTTGTTTTATTTATGATTAGTATTATTTAGTTTTCTCGAGGACTAGCAAAATCTAAGAGTGGGGGAATTTGATAATAGCATAATTCATATGATTTTAGTATCCATTCCATACTTGTTTTAGCTATTATTCTTGCATGTATTTGTGTTATTACTCTTGTTTTATCTTATTTGTCTCTATTATATGAATCATCCAAAAAATATCTACAAAGTGCTGAAAATATCTAAGAAGATAAGTATCCCAAGTATCCAAGCGCCCAAGTCCAAGAGAAGTGGAAGAAGTGCGACGAAAAGGAGCAAAACACACATAATCAAGAGAAGGGACAAAGACCGATCTTAACTCATTCAAATTAAGGATTTCTCATCACCATATTTAATAGAATTAAAAGATAAAAATAATTCAAAAAGAATGAGGTCATTCCGAGTTCGGATGAAGAAGTTGTCGCCAAAACAATTTTCATTGAATACCGAAGAGAGTGCAGTCCGCGAACTGGGTTTGCGGACGGGGTCCGCAGACTTATTTCCAAAAATATCTGCTGGAATTTGAAGTTTGCGGACTGGGTACGCGAACTTATCAAATGGGAAACGTGTATTCACACTTTGGAAGACCTAAGGGCATGTTTGGGGTTGTTAGGTCATATTTTTGGGTCAGGTTCCTAAACCTAACTAAATACTTGGAGACCAAGCAATGTAAACCTATAAAAAGGTATTAGGTTATGTAAAAATATCATCGAATCTCATATCACAAGTTCTACATCAAAACCTAGGGTTTACCCCTTTAGGGGGAAACCACCATTATCATCTTCTTTGTAATATGAGTAGCTAAATCCTTCGTTGATTAAGGATGAATTCAATGTTCAAAGCGTGAAGCTTTATTAATAATACAAACCTATTCAGAGTTTTTATCATCATCATTTGTATTTACTATATCTAGGGTTTATGAGTGATTATTAGATTGGTTTGGATGCGCAACCAGATTAGTCTATTGATTGTTCTATTGCTAGTGGAAGTTATGAGATAAGTAATCGTTGATTAACTCTCTATACAAGTAGAAATCACGAGACCTTACAGAGGGATTCTATGGGGCAATCGTGTGTGAAGACAACACCATCAAGTAAACCTTGATCTAAGAGTTTAACTACTGGGATCAACCTAAATTCACAAAGCTTAAGGCGTTCGATTGGATTACACCTCGAGTGATCTACTACTTGGTGGTTCGTTGAATAGAATCTGGTAGGCGAGAACTTCTGTATCCAGTGATTGAAGAAGTTTTGGGGATAACACTGATCTAGCTGTTATTCTACGGTTGGTGATGAATGGTTCTCACGGAAGATAGATAAGTATATTAATCCAGTTATCTCTTGGTAACGGCGAAGGATTCCTTGATCATCTCTTTCATCTTATTGTCTTTATATTTATCTTAAAACCAAAATCCCCTTTGTTATTTACTTTATTTTGCTGATCAAATAACCTATCAATTACACAGCTCTCTGTGGGAACGATCTCTTACTACCACAATATTACCAGTTAATTAGTGGGAAATATATCTATTAATTTGTTGCATTAACGACACGCATCAAATTTTGGCGCCGCTGTCGGGGAGCAGTCACTAATTGATTTGTTATTTTTTTAGCTTGTTTTTTTTTTTTTTTTTGATTTTCTTTTTCTTGTGAGTCGTCATGTTTCCTTGGGGAAATAACATGTACGGAGCACAAACTCAATCATATAATAGTGGTAATCAATATGGTTTTAAATCTCATTCCTATGACAACTACCAACCATCCTATGGGTATAATCAAAATCAACCTTTTGGATATGATCGATATCCCACGGAACATTATGGATTTTCTCATACATGTCAACAACCATATGACGGGCATGTAAGTGAACAATCATAAGGATGAGAGGATAGTTATGCTTCTAATCATTTATCTCCTGGACTTGAACAGAAGTTTGACCAATTTATGCTTCAGTTTAAGGCCAGTTTTTCCACAAGGGAGTCACTTAAAGAGAAACGTCTACAAAGTATTGATCAACATCAACAAAGTGTTGATCAATCACTCCAAGAACTTCAAGAGGGTATTAACAACTTAAGGAGAGACATGAATCATCTTAAGGAGGAAATGAAGAAATATGAGCAACCTTTGGAAAGCCTTTGTAACAGTGATGGAGTTATTCCAACTCCAGATCCTAATAATGATCATTCACCTATTCAAAAGGAGGAGCCTTGGTATGACCGAACCATTGTTATCAACGGTGTGACGTACTCAAATTCATATCAACGTTACAATAAACATCCATATTACAATGTTTTTAGGCCGGTTGATTTGCAAGAAGTAGACCCGATTATTCCCTCAACGGAGACTCATATAGAATACCCCAAAGTTTATACTGAAGAAGAGTTCATGAGAACGGAATTTGATTCCGATTCCAATTCCGATGAAGAGGTTGACGAAGAGATTGAGATTGAGAATGAAACCAGATTGATTAAAGTTGTGGAAGACCCAATTGAGCTAGATCATGATAGTTCGATAGAGGACCACGATATACTTGAGGTAAATAATTCACTGTTAACTACGAATGAGGATCCGAAACAATGTTTGTCTAATCCTTGCATAATTCTATATCTATTGATCCTTTCCATCCTATTAAAGTAGTTTCTGAAAGAGTTGTTAACCCAACTTTTAAGAAAATACCTCACTTAGGATTGGAGTTGTGTACTTCTAAAGTTTTAACGGATTATTTTGATTCTAAGTATCCACCACTTGATGTGGTTGATTCGAGTATTGTGCAGGTTCATCAAGCTGAGGAACCTTTTGAAGTTCCTGAATTCTATGTTCTTTATCCACTTTCGAGTGTAGAAAGGACTAAGTGTGGGGAAAACTTCAATAAAATGATAGCTTCAATATTTATATTTTGTGCTAATGTTTTTTTTAAGTTGTTATTTGAATTGCAGATTGTTATTTGGAAGGATTACCAAATTTTCAGATTGTTGGTGTACGAACGATACCAATAACGTCGGGCTGATGACGTTAAACCAAGCGCTGCGTGGGAGGCAACCCATCGGTTTTGTATCTCTATCCCTTTTGTTTTTAGATTTCTTAGTTTTTCATATCATATCTTGCATTCCCATCTTAAATTTTACAAGTCTTATATCTATAATGAAAGTTTTGATGAATTGTCGTCAGAAAATTCTGACTGCGCACTTGTTACGAAAATAGCTCTCGATACTTCATTCGGAGTCCGATTTGAGTGATTGAAATCAAAATTTAAATAGGACAGACATACCTTTATTTTCCAAAAATAAAATCTGAATCTGGAGTCTTTTAAGTTGGAGCGATAGGCCTGGACATTTGAGTTTCGGTATTTTTTCAGAACTTTTTCAGATTGCATGTCTGTCAGTACGGAGGCCGTAAAAGTCAGACCGTTTATCGAAACACTGTGCGCTTTTGACACCTTGTTTAAAAGACGCAGGCGAACAACTTTTGTTTAGGATGTTTTTCCTAGTTCCCTACCCATTGGTACAGTTTTTGTGTTTTTCAGAGCTATTATGTCAGAAATCAGAATTTTCGGTTTTGAACATTGAGGACAATGTTGAGTTTAAGTGTGAGGGAGTAGTTAAGAATGTTTGGTTTGCATATAAAATAAAAATAATACTCTTTGATTTCTTGCATTCTTGAGACTTCATCTTTTGGAGTTAATTATGAGCTATTTAGGATGACCCTCTAAACCTTTTTAGGTTGAAACTGTTCTTACGGCTGTAGATTAAGTTCCATTTATTTCAATCCTTAAAAATATATACGTTCATAATTGAATGAGAAACTAATCTATGGTAGTCATTTGAAAGAGTCATCCTCGTAATTAATCATTACTGAATCACTTTGTTTTTATTTTTGCAGTTATATGTTTCTCTAAAGTGATTTGGTGAGATCTTGATACTACCATGGATGTTGTAGCAAGGTAATCACTGGTTGAGTATTTGAAAGCCCCATAGACAATTGTCTAACATTCATAAAGAGTGAGCCGGAAAAAAAATAAAAAAATAAAAAAATAAATAAAGCTCCTCTTCATTTATCGACACTAATAAATGATAAGTCCGGAATTTCGGACTAATCATAGTCGCTGAAAACAAAAACCATATCATCATTATATAGCAAGTCAAAAAGACTATTGATGAGGTTCTTGACACTTTGATAGCAGGTATGTGTGAAACGTTGTCCCTGTCTCCGTTGCCTAAGAAAGCATGGAGTGCAGGATCCAAGGCAACTATCATGTACTTGCTGAACAGGAACATGCGCTTAGAGTATATAATCATGTGGTCGAGTTAAATGGGTGCTTCTCTCAACTAGTGCGCTATAAATATATATCCTTTGACGACATTCATATAAGTATTGTGGGTAACATCTTTCACTTAAGTCAACATTTGCACACTTCACTTTTCTATTTCCATTTTCTTATCTATGTAGTTGCAGGAAATCCTACACTACACCCCTCACAAGATTTCATTAACATTCAACTCATTTTTGGATTAACAATCTTAATTTTATTGATGAATCTTTGAACAATCTTATAATAAAAGATTAAGGAATCAAGAATAAACACTGCTCTAGATTTTCTCTCTCCTATTTACTTGCTTCTCACTCAGAAAAGATCTCTCTCCCTTTTCTTTACAACTGAATGACTATTTATAGGGAAATACATAGTGGATGACAGCTAATCTGTCCTTTATTTTCGGATATGGTTTGCGACATTCTCGCAACCTTAACAATATTAATCTCGCACACTTCCTAATTTTCGCAAGTCCATCATATTTTTCTCATGATTTAGCTGATGTCGTTTATTATGTCTTTTCTGAAATTGTTTTGCGACATTGTTGTGTTGCGTTGTTAATAATTTCGCTGAGGCATTATTGCTGCGAGATTATGATCCTACATCTTTCCTCTTCTCATATCTTCTCTGCGAAGTAGAGAACGATGTGAGAAATGCCGCAGCCATCCATCACTTCATATTCTGCATTTATCACACGTATCCTTTCTCCCATCTATTTCTTGACACGTCTTCTGTAACCGCTGCTTTTCAATCGTTCACGTCTTTTCGCATTAATTGTGTTTATCTTCTCGAAAATATCCTCTATATATACTCTTCTTACTCTCCCTTTTCTTCTTTTTACTCTCTTTTTCATCTTCTCTACAACTTCATCATTTTCTCCGTAAATTCCTCTGCTGTAATTTTTCTTCTATCTTCCTTCTTCAATCTTCTTAATTCTTTGTTCATTCCCATACTATATATTCAGATATGCCTCCAAGTGGTCAAAAACATGAGAAAAACTTAAAGGAAGTTCAAAAAGATCTTGCTGAGAAAGGTTTCACACTTTCCACCATTCCTGGTGAAAGTGCCAAATCAATTCTTTCTATCAAACTTTTCTCTGATCAACATTGTGATGATCAATCAATCATAATTTTGCTGGGTCAAATTCTCACAGGTCTCCCCATTCCTCTTTATGACCCAGATATTCCTCTGTTCTATGAGATTCTCGCTCACTCGGGATTTTCGCGAGCTATCTTCCAATTGAGTGGGGATTGCATCGTCTGATGTTGGAGTTCGCTAATCGTGGTGTTGGTAAAGGATCTCTTTATTCCAAAGAACTTAGGGATCCTAAATTCGTAGATCTAGAGATAGTCGCTGAGAAATATACAGTAGCGAATTTCTTCGAAAATTATGAATTAATATCCATGAAGAAAGAGAATACTCGCTGGGGTATTCGCTTGAAAAGGAAGGATGTTATTGTTGAAGATAAAATGCTCATGCATGACATTGATTGGCATTATGGAATAAATAAAACCCCTCGCCAGTCCAAAGATGATAAATGGTGTGTCTTCCCCTTGATGCTGAAAGGACCCTATATTGCTGGTTCTAATGCCATTCCTGTGAATCTCACCGCTTATCGACCCTGGGTATTCTCTTGGCCTGATAAAGTGAAAGAGGTATATTTCTTATAATTTCGCCCACTTTATGTTTCTTTATTTATCTTTACTCTTTTGTTCGCTGATTCTTGCGACATTCTACAGATCCAAAAACTGAAAGATAGCTACCGCAGGACTGGTAAAGCTAATACCTTGCTAGCTCTTCGTTCATACACGGATGAGGTAAGAAATATTCTTTTATGATTTTAAAAAATATATTGTTGCCTCTGTTTCTTATCTTCATTTGTGTGTGAAGGTTATTGCTGAAGTAGAAGAATCCACCAAGGCTGCGACGGCTGGTGATAAGGGTAAAGATATTCTTCGCAAAGGAAAATCATCTGCATCCTCTTCAAAGAAAAGAAAGAGAGGGAATTCTCCTCCTCCTTCAGATGTTCATTTCCCTGATGGTTCTGAAGATGATGAAGACAACAAAGATGATGATGACGACTCTGCTGCATATAAAGATTCTCCACCTGAATCCTCTATGACACAATTATCTGGTATCTTCTCTGATTCTTGGCAAGGGATGGGATATAATTTCCTCGCCAATATATGAAAAGCTCTCGCAACTATTTGCGATACTCCTTTGTTGGATGGTGATAGTTCTCTTCGTGGAGTCTCCAGATCAGTGACTCCTAGCTTCCTAAATTCCCTCAATAGTTTGGTATGCCTTCTTATTTTTACTTCTTCATTATTGTGACTCAAAATTTCTTTTTATTTTAATTATTTTTTGTATTTTCTTCGCAGGATGGAAAAGCTTCTTTCGCTGTTGCCTCAGATTTGGAGAGGAGCCGCGAAATTCTTGAAAAGAAGAATCTTCAATTTCGTACGAAGAATGAAGAACTGGAAATTGAAGCTAAAGGTATTCGTGAGAAGAACGAACAATTAGAAGCTGAAGTTAAAGGTCTTCGCGAGAAGAACAAACAACTGGAAATCAACACTTCTTCGCAAAGGAACAAAATTTCTACTCTTCAAAAATCTAACGATCAGCTCTATGGTATGCAATTTTTCTCCTTTCCTTTCATTCATTCATCCTATTGTCTTATCTTATTTGATTAATCCTTTTTGCAGACATTTATGGTCTTTCTGATGAAGCCATTCTTCTTCGTTCATTTCCCGATGCCCTAGATAATGACACTCTTCTTGAACATCTTAATAAATCTTTGAATAGTTTTTCTAATGATAAAATTTCATCTCTGCCTTTGAATGAACTTAAATCCAAATTTCGCCTCTTAGAGATTGATCATAGATCTAGTTTAGGTTTAGCCAACCAATTTAAACGTTTTTATCTCAATTCTAAAGAGAAGATCAATGAATTAAGAACCAAGATTAGCAAACTTATAGATGATAAAGATCGTATCTCTAATGAAGATGTTAAGGCTTTGGCGAAATTCCAAGAGACTCTTCTTGAGGTTCAACTTGAACGAGATGAAGCCAATCGTCAAAATGTTGTGGTTAGCGAGAGAGAAAACCAAGTTCGTTCTCGTTTTCTCATAAATAGTGATGGTGAGTTCGCTTGGGCCGCGGCAATCTTGGATAACGCCAGAAAAGATTTAGGTGTAAATGTTAGTCTCCAAGTTGAGCATACAACCTTGATTAGAGATATGATTTCTGAGAGAGAAGGTCATTAACTGTTTTCCTTTTATTAATCTTTGGTTTTTCACGAGTTTTTATCAAGTTACTGATTAATTGCTATATGCTTCGCAGGATCTGAAAGTAGATATCGCCAATGAGTTGAGGAACTTGAAGCTGAAAAAGAGGAACTCGCAAAGAATCTTTATTCTCGCAACGACAAATATTCTAGATTAAAGAATCAAACCAAGATCACTGTTACGAACTTTAAGAACGACGCTCTGTATTTTCGTAATCAAACTATTCAAATGGTTTGCGACGACCATAGTATTCCTCACTCTGATTATCCTTATCTATTGGAGGAGATCCCAAAGAAAATTCCTAGTCTGATCATCTCTGATAGCGAATCTGATGGAGATAAAGGTTCTGATGCAGACGAAGAAGAGAATTAGTCTGATGAAGATGATGAAGGATCAACTAAGAAGTAGTCTTTGTTTCTTTCTTTGATCTTCTGTCATACTTGTACATTTATTCCTTCTTTTTGTATATTTGCGAATTCTTTTAGTTCCCCATATTCCTTAATATATGAGTTTCTTTCATTTCGACCTGCATTCATTAAAACAATTCTTCCTTGCAATACGGTTAATCAACATAATCATTAATTTCTGAATTTTGCGTAAATCTATCATGTGGAGACAAATAACATTTTCTAATTTCATTCATTCCCATACTTGCCTCTGTTATTTGAATCCAAATGAGAGATTTTGCAGATTTCTCTTATTTTGTGCCTCAATTTCGCAGTTGTTTATGTATAATTTCGCAATCATATGCGAAGTGAATGTTGATTCTTTTCAAAATCTCATTCCTGTATGGTCTTATTTTGACTTCCTAGTTAAAGGTCTTATTATGTCACCTCTTATCATTGCGACAAAATCGCAGGACGTCCTTGCATTTTCATGCATAAACCCATTGATCTCGTCTTAACTTTTTCTTTTGTATTATTGCCTCTTCAGGTTTGTTGCGACAATATGACAGGCCTAAATATTCTTGCGAAAATAAACCCCCATGACATTGCCGTCTTGCGACGAAATCGCAGGACGTCTTCGCACTTTCATGTGAAAACCCATTGATCCCGTATTATCTTTTTCTTTAGTATTATTGCCTCTTCAGGATTGTCGCACAAATGTGACAAGCCTTAATACTCTTGCGAGTAAAAAGCCTCATGACATTTTCATCTTAAGACACTTATCAGCTCCTTAATGGAGGGTGCCGCCCTTATCACCCCCTGGTTTCCCCTTCAAGGAGGCGTACCTCTACCATACAAGGTTGGCTCCTCCCATCCGGTCTTAACAACAACCAGTTTTTTTCGCAGCCTCTTATCCCTTTTACCTATACGGTTTATGGTTACGAGACTGCACCCTAAGTGGGGTTTTCTTCAGGCCGAGTGCAGTATAAGCCAAGACTTGTCAAGAATGGCAAGGTACGCTCCAGACGCCCCTGGAACTCTTGACTCAACCGTGTACCTCGGCGCCTTGGTCAGATTCTGCACTCCTTGGGAGAGTCATTATTACCTTAGTCGCCCAACCTAAGTCATATGCTTAAGTTGAGAATCCAAGGTGCCTCTCCCGGATGGGATTTCTCGACCCCAAATCTCCATGACTCAGGTTCCAGTGGCGGTATAGCCTTTCCCTGAGCCATGCAACAGGTACCCCCTTATATGACGTACTTTAGGTCTTACGTTTTCCTCTTGCGAAATTGTATTCGCGAACTAGGGTGTATGCCATAAAGGTTCGCCACTTTCTCTTTTGTCATTGTTCTCTGATTGTCTTTTGTAGAATTCATTATCTCTGCGAGATTCTCGCACATCATCATATCGTATTTTCACTTCTCAATCTCATTTTCATCATTCAGTAAAATGTATTTTTGAGAATTTTATTTGTTGCAAGAGTGTCGCAACAAATCAATCATTCATACACTTCTTATTTTTATTACCATTGCCATTCTCTGCTTCTTTGTTATTTTCTGCTACTGCTTCCTTGGTAGTGGTATGTTCACCATTTCTTATTCTGAGCTAGCATTAGTTTCGCAACATTTCTTCTTCTTTTCGTTCGATTGCATCCACCATCAATCTCTCACTTCTTTGTGTCTCTTCGATTTTGTGTCGCCAACTTTCCTTCTTGTTTGCTTTTGCTTCGCAGGATTCTACCTCAGTTTCATAACATTTCTTTCCTTCAACCCAATCTCCTTTTATGATTCCTACACCGCTGGGGTGAGGGAATTTGATGCACTGGTGGAAAGTTGAAGCTACACCTAGAATCCCATGTAGCCAAGGTCGACTAATTAATGCATTGTAGGGTGACTCTACGTCAACAATACAGAACAGGATTTCAGAAGATATTCCCTTCAATGGAATTCGCATTAGTAACCTCCCCTTTAGGCTTGTTGGAAGTACCATTAAAACCATATATCTTATATGTTGATGGTATAAGATCTTCATCTCTCCCTCCCATGGTTTTATAAGTATGATAGAATAAGATGTTCACAGAGCTTCCGGTATCGATTAGAATCCTATTAATTTCCCATGAGTCTTCAGCTTCATCATCTTCATCTTCTTTCGGTTTTGGATTAATTTCTAATTTTACCACCAATGGATTGTCATGTACCTCTCCACCTTCGGGGACTTCTTATGCGGTAAAAGAAATAGTCTGCTTCTGCCATTCCTCTAGTGGCGAGGTTTTCGCAATGTTCATAATTTCTCTTCCATCACTGTCTCTTGCGAACACTCTACTCAAAACATTGTCATGAAAATATTCAATTGTCTTGTATGAATGTACGATAGAGTGACATAATAGATTCTTTGCTTTTACACCAACTTCTACGAAGAACGTTTTCTTCTTTTTCACCGTGTTTACTCTGTGATGCTCTGGTGGTGGTGGTAGTAATGGTTGAGATTGTGGGTGTCCTACCAGAAAGTGGTTTAGTTTTCCTTGATCTATCATTCTCAGAATAATTCTCTTTATATTTCTGCAATCATTTGTAGTATGTCCGTGAAAATGATGATAAGAACAGAACTCATGACTTCTGCGGCTTTGGGGTGGTCCCGTTCCCATGTTCCATGGTGTTGGTATATTCTCCATCAAAATTATATCTTCCCATATTTTGTCCACACTTGCATTCAGAGGTGGCATCTTGATTTCTTCCTATACTACCTTGTGATCTCCTTGTCCTCTATTATAATTTTTTCTTTGACCTCCATAAGTTTCTTGCGGCTGATCAAGTCTTTGAATCTTATTATTTCCACCACGATTGTAGAAATTTCTTTCTCTTTCATACACCTCTTGATCTCGGCTTCCCATAGCCACCAGTTTCTGTTGATTGTTGCCCGTAACCTTTTGCGACATTGTTGTGTTTGCGTTGTTAATAATTTCGCTGAGGCATTATTGCTGCGAGATTCTGATCCTACAATCTATCCATGTGATTTCAGTATGCGAGTGTTGTGACAAACCTTGCAACAAGTACGATGACTATCTTAGTAAAGTTTTACAAGCAGGTTGAATTTCACATGCAAGTAATTGCTTATGTGTGATGATTGGAATGTATATGGGATGTTTGTAGCTAAAGAACATATGCAAGCTAATTATTTGGCTTTCTACTTTGTGTCTATCATTAGTGGTTCTTCCAAGGCGAGAAATTGGAGTAGGTTTTGTGGGTATACCTCTTGTAAACCCTCACGAGACTATAACTCGTCCACTAGGGACACCTAGGGGTTTAAAGGCCTGTTATTCATGCTAAGAGTAACCGTATCCTAACGACACAGAGTTGTTGTATTTATGATTAGTATTATTTAGTTTGCTCGAGGACTAGCAAAATCTAAGTGTGGGGGAATTTGATAATAGCATAATTCATATGATTTTAGTATCCATTCCATACTTGTTTTAGCTATTATTCTTGCATGTATTTGTGTTATTACTCTTGTTTTATCTTATTTGTCTCTATTATATGAATCATCCAAAAAATATCTACAAAGTGCTGAAAATAGCTAATAATATAAGTATCCCAAGTATCCAAGCGCCCAAGTCCAAGAGAAGTGGAAGAAGTGCGACGAAAAGGAGCAAAACACACATAATCAAGAGAAGGGACAAATACCGATCTTAACTCATTCAAATTAAGGATTTCTCATCACCATATTGAAGATAATTAAAATATAAAAATAATGCAAAAAGAATGAGGTCATTCCGAGTTCGGATGAAGAAGTTGTGGCCAAAACAGTTTTCATTGAATACCAAAGAGAGTGCAGTCCGCGAACTGGGTTTGCGGACGGGGTCCGCAGACTTATTTCCAAAAATATCTGCTGGAATTTGAAGTTTGCGGACTGGGTACGCGAACTTATCAAATGGGAAACGTGTATTCACACTTTGGAAGACCTAAGGGCATGTTTGGGGTCGTTAGGTCATATTTTTGGGTCGGGTTCCTAAACCTAACTAAATACTTGGAGACCAAGCAATGTAAACCTATAAAAAGGTATTAGGTTATGTAAAAATATCATCGAATCTCATATCACAAGTTCTACATCAAAACCTAGGGTTTACCCCTTTAGGGGGAACCACCATTATCATCTTCTTTGTAATATGAATAGCTAAATCCTTCGTTGACTAAGGATGAATTCAATGTTCTAAGCGTGAAGCTTTATTAATAATACAAACCTATTAAGAGTTTTTATCATCATCGTTTGTCTTTACTATATCTAGGGTTTATGAGTGATTGTTAGATTGGTTTGGGTGCACAACCAGATTAGTCTATTGATTGTTCTATTGCTAGTGGAAGTTATGAGATAAGTAATCGTCGATTAACTCTCTATACAAGTAGAAATCACGAGACCTTACAGAGGGATTCTGTGGAGCAATCGTGTGTGAAGACAACACCATCAAGTAAACCTTGATCTAAGAGTTTAACTACTGGGATCAACCTAAATTCACAAAGCTTAAGGCGTTCGATTAGATTACACCTTGAGTGATCTATGATAGACACATTTTTGTATCTAATTTGTCTCGATTCTATATATTGATAGTACTCATTTTTGTACTTATTATGGTGTTTTATGTGTGTGTAGGTATTTTTATCCAATAAACATTTTTGGAAAAAATCGACTCGAAAAGTTGTCGAAAATCGCACCCGAAGAGCACTTGCTATTCGGACTCTCACTATGGATAAGGGGTACCCGAATTACTAAGGGGCACCCTCAGGACACCCCAAAGGCACCTACTATTGGCACCCCTACTCTGGATAGGGGCGACCTTTCTCTTCTCCAGATTTTCGGCGGGAAAAATTGAATTCAAATTCAGTTTTGCAACGGAACATTATGGCAAGATTCTGATCGAGTTTTAGGCTGAATTCGTGTTTGTTGTGGATTGGGATTACCCTGTTTTGGTCAAATAGGGAAAGTATGAGTTGTAGAATCGAAAAAACAGGGTCAAAAATCGAGTTTATACAAAACAAAGGCTTGGAGTTTCATGGGACTTGTGAGATTTTATGGATCTGATTTGGAGTGATTCAACTGCATATTCGTGTTGGGATGGACTTCTTAGAGCATAACAGGGGATGTATGTTTATCAAATACGAAGGAATAGGGATGAATTCTTGGATTGAACAAAACAGAGGAGGAACATTATTATCGGGAATTTTCTTGGTTCTATACATGGGGATTACGTGCAGATAAGGGTAGAAGATCTTCTGTATATTTAACGCCATCATTGGGAGATTCTTGGACGTCAGATTTAATTTGTAAGACGCGTAGAGAAGATTTTGAAAAGGAAATATTCGAGACTTGCTGTGAAGGAAAGAGAGGGATTGAATCGAGTTATTTTTGGGTCTGTTGCCTATATATAGGTTGGTTTCAGGTCATAGAAGGGTTACGCATAGTTTGGGGAAAGTTTAGAACAACACAAAGTCGAGAAATCGAAGTTGCAGGAAGTCGAGTTCTGCTGCTGCTGCTGAAGAATACGAAGAACATTAGACCCTTCCGAGCAGTCTTTTATTCAACAACATATATTTTCTATCGTTCCTGTAACAGTCTGCAACAATTATTACTGTTAGTATTTCTCTGTAACACTGCTTTCTGTGACTGTGCGTTTTGTAACAATTACAACTGTTACAAATACGCTGCTTCATACCTTCTCTTCTATTTAATCAACTTTTGAGCAACAAACATGTATTTTGAGCAAGTGATTAATATGATGAGCTAAACCCCATTGCTGAGGCGATAGAGGAAGCTATTTTTTTCCAACAAGAAGTGGTATATTCTGTTTCATCTATTTATTGCAATTATGATTATGATTATTTGCCTTGAGCTGTAATTGAATATAATTTTTACTTGAGTGATTGTGATCTATTTTGATGAAGTATGCTTAGTTTATAGACTAATGATGCTTCATACTTGATATTTACAATTATTGCTTTTGAAAATCTATTTGTTGCAATGTTTAAGAATCAAATTGAATGAGAAAATTGCATAAATATAAAGATTGGATTAAATCACTTTGAACTTGAAAAAATAGTGAAATCTTAGCCTCAGTTGTCTTTTAATATTGATATCTACTTCGTCAGTGTTTGCTATAATTATTAGTGAGTTTTTTATTTTAGTTTTAGAATTTAAGTCTATATTTTATCCTTCGCAAGTCTGAGAATCGAACCACTTTTACCACTATCTATAAAATACACCAATTTTTGGCGCCGCCAACGCGGATTTGCTTTTAGGGTTTTAGACTTATTTATCTTTTATTTTTTAGGTTTTTATTATTTTTGTTCTTTTTTACGTTTTTGGGTATTTATCTTTTGTCTACAGGTTTTGGATCATAAAGAGAATTGAGCCAAGGAGTTTGGTGATTTCGTAAAGATTGGATCTTAAAGCATAAAGACTTGGAGCGAAAGATTAAAGCGAAAAGAACGGAAAAGAAGACAATTTCTTTTTTTTTTTTTAGGGTTTTGTTTATTTTTTTTATTATTAAAAAAAAAAGAGAGAGAGCTGTATTAGGGTTTGTTATTTTTGTAATTTTTTCTTTTCTTTTTGGACACTTGGACATTAAACTTTGGACATTATTATTTTTAAACCCTAAGGAAGGGTTGGTTTAAATATAAACTTTGAACAGAGAAGGACGGTGATTACGATATCACCTCGGCCCCTCGGGTTCGTACATGACATAGGAGTCGTGGCCCGAGTCGACTTCAGCGGTTCTTCGCCCGTCTGGTACGGGAGGTAAGTTTTTTGAAACACCCGCGAATCCCCTGTCAGCGGGTTTATTGTATTCCTTCGTTTGCATATATGCCGAGGACTTGAAAACGGCTGCTTTAATTTCCTAGTAAAGGGCAAGGACTGGCCATACAAGATAAGGGTACGGATTTCATCACCGTTCTCTTCTTGCCCGCCTTAGGAAAACGAAACCAAACGCGAACCTAAACCTAAAATTTTGACTAGAACGAGAACTATAGGGTAACGAGCTTAATAGGAAAGTCGTTCGAAAAATATTGGTTACTCTTTTGAGCATACTTCGAAGTTCATGATAGTTTCTGTGAGTTGAATGCGTGACTGCGCCGCCTTGTAACCGGTGAGGCCTTGGGTATCAAAGCTCCACTGAGCTTCCCTCGCCTCGATTCAACTTACTTTGACTCGGATTGATTCCAGAGGGGTTTGCTCAGATTGTAACGAGTTCCTTTTCGAAAGAATAGAAGCTGGTCTAGAAACAATCTAAGTGGAGCCATCATGCTTTTTGTTTGCTAGAAATTTAGGTTTGATTTGGTTGAGTCAGCCTTGTTTTGTGATTGCACAGTATTCCCTACCTTATTATGTTGCATGCCTTAACGTAAAAGAGACTCCCTAGGTAGATTTGTTAAAGAGAAACCTAGTAGTTCTAACCATCTCGATTACCTCAATTTAGAAAGTCCGATTCTTGCAAAATTTCGTTTTTGAACGTCCGTTTGAGGAGAAAATCCCTGATAGTCCAATAGCGCTAGAAATGGCAACTTTGAAAGATTTGTTGAACCCTACTAGGACTACTCGTCCCTCGTGTATCAGGTTACTTGAAACTGAAGCAAATTATGAACTTAAGCCTGGAACCTTACAGTTGCTCCCAATCTTTTTAGGGAAAGAAAATGAAAACCCCTATTTCCATGTTAGGGACTTTGAGGAAATTTGTAGTACCCTGAAAATTAGAAACCTTGATGATGATGCTTTGAAACCCAGGTTATTCCCCTTTTCCTTAAAAGATAAATCCAAGTCGTGGCTGTATAGTTTGGCTTCCGAATCAATTGAAACATATGAACAACTTACATCTGCCTTTTTGAACAAGTTTTTCCCTAGGCACAAAACATCATCTATTAGGACGCAAATCTGCACGTTTTCGCAACAAGAGGGGGAGTCTTTGTATAGGTATTTGGAAAGGTTCAATGATTTATTAGCCCAATGTCCTCATCATGGTTTAGAAAAGTTAGGTTAGTTCAGATCCTTTATGAGGGTGATTATCCCACTACAACTACAGTAGAGTCGATGTGTACAGGTAGGTTTGAAAACTAAACAGTTGATGATGCGATGACATATTTGCATGAAATCGCCGAAAAGACCCAACAATGGGAAAGCAATAGGGTACCCCAGAAAACAATTCTTCTAGGCAGAGGAAACGTTAATAGGGTAGAAGGAAACTTTGAATCAGATGCCAAAATTGCTGCTATAACAAAAAGGTTAGAAGCTTTAGAAGTGGGTCACACTAGTGGTAGATTGGAGCCTTTTTGGGAAGGACAGAATAATGAAGAGCAAGCCAATGCTCTCTATAATAACACTAGGTATGATAACCGTCAGAAGTTTGACTCATATTCAGAAACCTATAATCCTGGTTGGAGAAACCATCCGAACCTTTCATGGTCTAAGGGCCAGAGTCAAGGTCAGTTTAGTAATTCTAATGCTCCCCCAGGTTTTGGTTACACTAAGAATTCATCAGGCCCAGAAAACAAAACGACTAGCTTAGAGGAATCTATTAAGATGTTAGCAAAAACTCAGGATATGTTAGCACAGATCCAAATTAGTTTTCAACAGCAAACCAAGCAGAACTTTCAAACTAATGCTCAGAGCCTTGCTAAGCTAGAACTTCAAGTCGGCCAAATAGCTAAGACCTTAAGTGAGAGAGATAGCGGAAGGCTCCCTAGTCAGACTACCCCCAACCCTAGAGGAGTTCATGAAGTAGGTGCAAAACCATCGAATCAATTGAATGCTATTAGAACCCTTGGGAGTGGTAGAGTAGTAGACAATCAGGTAACCATGCCCGATAGTGAACACACTGTAGTTCACCCCTCAGGATCTCATCCCTCAGGACCACTAACTGAGGGGACTATCTAAACCAAAGTTCCTGAGAACTTGATAATCATAACTACAGTCCCACATTTCTCCCTTCATTCTCATTGAACAGTATTTGGTGTTTTGAATTACTCTCTTCTTAAATGCTTCCAAGTTAGGCTTTTCATCTTCAAAGTTCAAAGAGTATTCTGTTACGTAGAAACCAAATCTCCATCATTGTACATACTTCCTTCAACATTGAGCTCTTCATCTTAGCATAAGACTTTTTGGGGGCTAGAACCAGGATTAGTCAACCATGCTCACCACAAGTCTAGGAAAAAGAAGATCTCGTATTAATCAAACTCGTACATCTAAAATAATCTGAATAAGAAATTTAAGCAGGATAGTCACTATAATTAACTTCAATTCCACTTTGACTAGATATCAACCTTTATAGCTCCACATCCATTGATATGGACGACACCTTGACTAAATGTCAACCTATATAGCTTCATATCCATTGATAAAGACGATACCTTGACGAAATGTCAACCTGTCTTTCGTATTGAATATTGATTAATATAGACGGTACCCAAGGATTCAAGGTATCAGGCAATTAGTTGACTTGACGTTGACGGCACCTCATTCTGTGTACATGGTATCGGGTTATGAAGACGGAGACGTATGATAGGAGATACATGGTATCAGGTGCGATTGATGTTCTGATTAGCTTCAGTCCCCTCCTATAAATGGCAAGGGTGGTGAAGACGAAGACAACTAATGGGTCCTGTGCAGTGGCAAAACTAATGGTCGAAAGATTTCTTTTCTCATTCCATTGTGTCCTCTACAATTAACTGTTTCAGAAAACTTACCAGTTCTACCACATGGTGATCTTGGAAATACATGTAAAAATCAAATAGTTAAACAAGCCGCATGGAAGTACTAGTTATTGGAAGCACCCAGTTGTTACCTTGCTGTTATAAAGGTGTCGTCGTGACTTATAGAAACTATTTTCTCTAGCTAGCACGTTTCGTATCTTTGATCACTTGTAGAACATTTATCGCACTTTTCTTAACGACAAACTCTCTTTATCACGGTGATGAAATGCAAACATTAATTTATTTTATTTCGATAAAAGAAAAAAGTATGCAAACATTACTATATTCCGGCAATTTTGCAGCTTAGACACGTACCGGAATTAGATAACTCACATAAGGATGAGGTTTAAACAAAGTCCAAACTCACAAGTAACTAGTAAGGACCCAAACTAAGTATGCTACTATGGGCCTTTTGAAATGCAATAATTTTGGGCTTTATTAACTTCTCACGTATGGTGCATCAGTCTCACCTCATGTTGCATCCATGATTTATAACAATTAACAAGGGATACCAAAACTTTACGGGGATACCATTCCATATAAAACAAAATAATTTAGACGGCTAGACTTCTGGATTGGTATCCCTCCAGAGATTTGGTATCCCTCTTTATAAGTTTAGGTCTCACCTCATGAATGGATTGAACATAATAAAAAGGCCTAAAACTCGTGGGTTATATTGGGGTTGTTGAATGAAACAAACTAGGATCACAGTGAGCTATCTCCAGGTTTTCCTTATCAATTTTTTAGGTAATGTCCATATTACATTTTTGTTGTTGAGCTACCTATTAGAGGTACGAGTTAAATGGTTACATTAGATATTTACTAGAGTTAGGTTTGATAGTGGGGACTTCTATATTCTGAAAGGTCGAGAGTTGGAGTGAAATGTTTGAGTTTTTTTATTTGAAGTAGTTGGATCAAAAAGTGATTATGGTAAGATTCGTCGACAATGAGAAATTCTAGTGAAGAAGCAGGCGATTGTTATTAAGCGAAACCAAACATGTTTTATGTTAATGTGTCTCAAGATCTGGAAACAGGTAAAATTTTGGATGGTGAGTCTTATCTTCTGTTCCCAACACTAAACGAAGAATCATATAAGAAACATGAAGGATCAAATGTGGTAAATGGAGGGTCAAATGTTGTGGATACTCAGGTATACGTCTAAATGAGGTTGAAAACTTGTTTTGTTGCTTGAAATCGTAATTTTTTAAAGAAAAAATTCATGAACAATAAACCTACAATCGGTTAGGTGGACAAAATAACTCAGAAGAATCAACATCATCGTCTGGGTAATTAAAGAGCACTTAGCCAATTATAATTAAGAGGAATATCTATTATTGTGCCAGAATCAATTTGATAAAGTGAACAAAATAATTTAAAAAAAAAAGTAATACCTAGTCAAAAATGTGTAAAAATTATGCCTCAAATGTAGCAGCAATTCCCAGAAACTATTAAAGACACGCATGTTAAAAGTGAAAGTTTAGATGCATGGTTTTAAAACCAAAGTGAGAGTGATTTTGAAGTCTAATGATATAATTCTACTGCAGAGCTCAATTTCGTATCCCGTTACATAATGAGTTGGTTTTGACACCTTCAAAAGGGTTTTGAAACCAAGTTAGTTCTGAAAACTACCATTTTGAGGTTCAAATTCTTTTGAAGGTGACATCATTCTAATACTTCTCTTACGAAACGACTTTGGATATTAGATCCTGGATCATCAAGTCACTTATGTAGCAAGTTCGGTCCTTCAACGCCTATGATCATCATATCACTTAGGCTCTACCTAATGCAAGTAAGACGTGTTATTTTGAGTATTCCAGTGATTGGTTTCTATTTAATTTTGTTTTTCTCCTTGAATCTTTAATTATTAAGTTTTCAATGTTCAATGTTTGCTTTCAAAGATAATTGAGGAATATAAACCTATGTCTCCATAACTTAAACAGTAAAACTATAAAACAGACTTATAACTCGAGATGCTATCACCTGAATATTAAAGTTATCTAGTCTTGACATACCGGTTCATGTAAGGTTTAACCGAGTCATGGTCTAACACATAACCTAGTCGATTATGAAACTTAAAAAATTGGCAAAAAAATCTTAAACCATATTCCTCTAAGTTGACAAATTTTTCCTTTCCTGATTGATTGTGCTTTCGGGCAACAAGATGCTAAGTTGACGGATTAAACATATCATATTCTAAGTGTTTTCACCTTATGATCTTTTTTTAGAGTGTCACTTGACTTTTTAGTTGATCAAAACTATGTCTTGATTTATAATTTGGTAAAGTCAGTCTCGGACTAGAATTAGAGCATAGTAGTTGACTTCCAAAATTCACCAATCGACCTTGAAAAGTGAAGACTGAAGACGACGACAATGGGAACTTCATCAACAAAGATATGTGAAGACTGGATATCATATTCACTCGTATTATCTACCATTATATCTACTGAGAAATGTCGCATGACTTTAGTATAATGATAAACATTTGGAAAGAAGAATGCATGGTAAGTAGTAAGTCAAGTTAGTTCTTAAAGTTCACAAATTGTTTTACCATCTCACGAACTTGAACTTGTAAATATAAAGACTTGATTTTTAATATCTCAATTAACTCGAGTACACGAACTGATTTGCACAGTTCGTGAACTGGTCGACTTTGAAATAGTACTAGATACTGTATATTTCAGTGTTTACGAATTAAGTTTCTCCGTTCGCAAACTGGTTGATTTTTTATATTACCTGTACACTTTTTATTTTCAAGGAAAAAAATATTTTGCACATTTTGCGAACTTTTCAATATAAAAACTCCAAAGTTATAAGATGACTTTATTAGTGTAGATGGTGAAATTTGGATAAGGGGCAAAAGTGTCATTTTGGGACTATAGACAAAATTCAACTCTCACGGGAAATATTAAGACCTTGGTCCTCAAGGCACTTATTGAAAAAGCGGGGGTCTAACAACCTGTTGATGGGAAAAAACGATTTACTGGTTTATTAGGAAGTGAAGAGACGACTGTGCGGAGGAAACTCCTCGAACCGAGCAAATTGCTTTAACCTTTTGTAAACAGATGCACTGCAAAGGGAGTGCTTGACTTCGAGAGATCAATCTGTAAGACTCCGGCCTAAACCAAGACAATAGTCGTTCCAGAGTCAATTCGGTCACAAGAGAGGATGGGTCGATCTGTAGGAGGGAAGCTGAGAAGTGTGTGAGATCAATGATGATCAAGGATTGTGAATATGTTGTGTATTCGGCGAAAGGAAAATAAGTTCTGATGATTGAATTTGCTCTGTTGAGAGTAATTGTACAGACGCTGAGTTCTTATTCTGTTTCAACCATGAGTTCAAAGACTTATTTATATTGCAAGAAATCGTAGACACATTGATCCCAGAAAGTGGGACAGTTGCTGAAGTCGAAGAGTGGGAAAGTGGAAATCGTGTTAAAACCAGTTACTCATCGTCCGGAGACTTGGTTGATTGTCCACCCACTACTTCGTCAACTTCTTCAACCGCTTGCAACGCTTAGTCACATTATCATCGTGGGTGAACACATGTGTCGTAGGCCGCCAGACTAAAACCCTAGTTAATATCCCCCATGTGACACAATTGATGTCTCGTGATTGTGGAGTCTGCGAGGCAGACATGTATTTAATTAGTCAGTTGTTGACTTGGTGAGACGATGAGTCTTTGTATTGCTGAGTCGAATATGGTTTACGAATGTTCTAGGATATATGAATTGAACATGTCTTTTGATCCAGATGTATAACTGTCGAATGAATGTTGATAGATAAAGTGAGCTAATACCAAAGTCTTTTGAAGACTAGTTGGTGAAAGGATGATTAAATGTTGGTTTAATCATTTATTAAAATAGTGCTCGTCTGAGCTAGGTAATAAACCTAATTATGGAGAAATGAGGGACCAACCAAGGGGTCAGGGTACCGTCTTTTGATAAATCAAGGTGAACAGGAACCAATTGATAAACCGGACTTATATTCCCGAAGAACAGCCTAGTATTATCAATCACCTCACAATAAACTTAATCGACTAGCGAAACAAGTTATTGTGGAATCACAAACGATGAGACTAAGGTGTTTGTGAGTACTTTTCTATCTTGCCTATCGGAGATATAAATCTCAAACCAATTTTACAATTGCACTCAATCACGATAGAAACAACAAGATCAGATCACACAACTACAAAGAGAATAGTTGGGTCTAGCTTCACAATCCCAATGAAATCTTCAAGTCGTTAACCTACAGGGTCTCGAGAAGAAACCCAAGGTTAAAGGAGAATTGACTCTAGTTATGCAACTAGTAACACACAGGAGGTGTGGGGATTATGTTTCCCAGTTGCTAGAGTTCTCCTTTATATAGTTTTCAAATCAGGGTTTGCAATCCAAGTTACCTTGGTAACAAAGCATTCAATATTCACCGTTAGATGAAAAACCTGACTCAACCAAGCTAATATCTTTCAACCTTTAGATCTAACTTAGATTGTTACACACAAATGAAAATGTACCCTCATTTAGGTTTATGTAACTGTACCCAAACGTGTACACCATGTTGGTTCACAAATAGTTAACCGAGTCTAGCCATATGATTACTCTCATATCAACCTTATTCATCTTAACCATAACTAGTTCAAATGACTCAAATGAAACTAGTTAAAGAGTTGTTCAATTGCTATATTCTCATGGATTTATACAAGAACACAATTGAAGCAAAATTGGTTTGATTCACTCGAATCAATACATGAATATTATAGCCACGGTTTGCAAAGATTGCTTATTAACAAATATTCCTTATTAACAAATATTTAAGTTCATGTACACTATCGATTTTAGAAGGTAACCACTTAAGTATGCGTACTTAAGTAACCGGATTTGAGTTTGGTTTGGTTTTCAAACTCAACAGAAATTCACGGACGTGAACTTTCCGCCAGTACCCGTACGGGTACGTGTACTTAGGTAACTGAATGAGTTGGTTTTGAAATTCCAACATCAGCAGAAATTCACGGACGTGAACTTCCGCCAGTATGCATACGGGTACGCATACTTATTCAGTCTCCTTCAACCATTTTGTATACACACAAGTATGCATACTTTAGGTTCCCGATTTTGGACTTATACAAAAATGTGCGAACATACTCTATGCATATATCCAAAGAAGGTTAGATGATTCTAAACTCTTTATTTCAATCATTGAAACATTCTTCTATAATGACAATAGCCGTTTTCACATACTATTAGCATCAAAGCAATTTTCAAGATATTGAAATAATCATTATCGACAATTTTCTCATGATATAAGATGAACTTGGTCGAAGCGAAAGCTTACCAACACATATTTCGAGAAATATGTAAGCAAGATATACTCAGCTCGAAATCTCAAATGTGTTTATAGAAAACTATATCGTAATACAACTTATGTCTCAATATAGGAGATAAGTAGAAATAGACTTTCCAAGTGGTATATGAGTTTAAGTCTCCACATACCTTTTTGTCGATGAAGTTCCACAAGCTCTCCTTAGTATCTCTTCGTCTTCAAGTGATAAATGCCGTGAAGTCTAATATCAACTACACAAACTATGTCCTAGTCCGAGACATCTATAAATAGGCTAGAAATCAAGACTTATAGTTTTGATCACTAACATTGACAAACATGCTTGAGATAGAAACGCATGCGAGTTCGACCGAGCAGTACTCTAACAATCTCCCCCTTTGTCAATTTTAGTGACAAAACTATCAATACATGTGGATTACAAAATAAATAAAAATTGTAGCTTCTCATCCAAATGCTTGATCTCCTTGGCATCTTCGACATGACTCGAAATCTTCGTCACTTCCAAGTACTCCAATGATTCCAAAGGTTGTAAGTTTAGCACCATTGTTAGTTGAAGATCTGTAGCGATAACAATGAGAAAACAAATGCTCTTAATCATTGTTATACGGTGCCATAGTATTATTATACAACATCAAAGTTCAATTGTATCACAACTTTGACAATAACACTATGGTGATATGTATCACTCCCCCTTAGTCAATACTTCATCTCAACATGAAAATCACTCCCCTTTACATAATGATCCGTAAACCATATGTATTTGTAGTATCACACTACACATTAATTCTCCCCTTTTTTGTCAATATAAATTGGCAAAGGTACGAAAACTAGTGGGATCCTCATGAATTTTTCATAGAGATATTCATGGCCAAAACAGAATACCATATCAACTTATTTAGATGCCATAATAAATCCAAAGCTAAATGCATTCATCAAGGAGTTTATAAAGATACAAGATAACCCCTATAATATTCCACAGCCGCACTCCCCACAAATATTTGGCAAGTAATCACAAGTTCAAAAAGAACTCTGCCCCATAAAATGTCATTCCCGAAAGAACAACAAAGGCGACCTTGTTTTTACAAGAAAAAAAGGATTTCTTTGGACATAACCAAATCTCATGAAAACATGAATTTGTATCCAAAATATTCAATTGAAATAACCACAAGAGAACCCATAGTTAGTTCAATTGGAATACACAACTAAATTAACCACAAGAAAGTGATCAATTCAATCGGACATGCCCAACATAAGAGAACTTACGGAGCCTCACAGTATATGCACAAGTGATAGACACATTTTTGTGTCTAATGATCTCAATATTATATAATGTTGTCTCTCGATTTTGTACTAATTTTGGTGTTTTATGTATTTGTAGGCATTTTTGGGAATAAAACATTTTTTTTGGAAAATTCGGCTCGAAAAGTTGATTTTGGCACCCGGAGAACACATGTTATGCGGACTCTCTGATTTGGATAAGGGGCACCCACTTGATAAGGGGTGGCCATTTGCTATTCGCACCCCAGCACTCTGGATAAGGGGCACCTTCTTCAACAATTTGAATTTGTCTTTTGGCGGGAAATGAAGTTTTCAACTGGCAGAATTGTGATCGTCAAAATGAATGGGTTAGAGTGCGATTCAATCGTTCAAACTTGGTAGGAAGTTATGATTTAGCCTAAGGAAGATATTGTGGGTGTCGAATTTGATCGGAATTGGCTGGAAATATCGATTTGATTCTCGAGCTCAAAACAGAGCTACACGGACTGAACACACCCTGTACACGTTGTTGTGTGTGTTTTGGCTATGCATGGAAGTGATTAAGGGACATTCGACGACTTACTAGGCGTGGGAGAGCTGAATTGGAGTGTGCAGAACCAATTCTAACGTGTGACAGAGTTAATTTTGGAAATTATTGTTAAATATGGGCAGCGAGCAATGACGGGATTAATGGGAGATTATACGGTGTTATGGTCGGATTTATTTTTTCTAAAACACTATAAATACAAGGCTAAAGAGTTTAGAAGGGTGGGAGAGTCTTTGGGATAGTTGAGGAGTCGAGAAGAATCAATACAAGAGTACACAGCGAAAAGCTTCCTGCTGGTGCAAGGAAGAACACGAAGAACATTAGACAGTAAGAGAAAGTCGTTGAAAAGTGTCGCTTAAGTGCGACAGTTTCCAATTCCTTTCTCGCGACTTAGGAACAACAGCACTTCTGTTGTATCGTTCTTTTTGAACGCTTTATATGCGTCGCAAACACTGTTGTAAACAGTTTTTCTCCATTTTCTCTTGATTGTAAACAACTTTTGAGTATCAATGAATCAATTTGAGAGGGTTTTCATCATGAGTAGCTAAACCCAATCCCAGGGGTGACGGAGGAAGCCTTTCTCGCAATATTTATGTGGTAATTTTTATTTGATTAATTTTTGCAATATTTATATATGATTAATTGCATTGAAAATAAATGATTTAAATGATTTTTATTAATCAAATATATTTTCTCTTGATAATACATGCTTAGTTTTATACTCTTGATGTATTATGCTTGCGATTAATCTTTGATATTTTGAGAATCTGCTTTTGGCAATAGTTAGAATCAAAACAATTATTGAATTCGCATAATAAAAAATAAATAAAACTACATAAATATTGTTGAATGGTGGAATCATAACCCCTATTTTCTCCATAAAATTTATATCACTTGTTAATTGAATTTTCTACATTTCTAAATTATTTAAATCTAAAAAAAAATTATTCCCTTCACAAGTTCGAAAAGAACCCCTTTTACCACTATCTACAACAACTTTTAAAAAAAAAACATCAAATTTTTGGCGCCGCCGACGCGGACCTGTGCTTAGGTAGAATTTTTTGTTTCTAGGTTTATTATATATTTTTTTTAAGAATTGTTTGTTCCTTTTACGTTTCTTTTTGTCTTTATTTTGCAGGTTCAAAGTGAAAACTAAGGACTGGGAGAGGAAAAAGCTTAAAGCGAAAAACGAAAAGAGAAGAAAAGAGGACAATTTTAGGATTTAATTTTTAATTCTTTTAGAGTGTGTGAGGAAAACTGTAATTTTATTTTATTTTTTTTCTTTTTGAACTTTAAATTGGACTGGACATTTGGACTTTAATTTTTAAACCCTACGGAAGGGTACCCTTAAATAAAAACTGTGTGCAGGGAAGGACGGTGATTACAATATCACCTCGGCCCCTCGGGTTCGTACACGGTCGTCCCGAGTCGACAACAACGGTTCATCCCCCGTCTGGTACGGGAGGTAAGTCCAATCGAAACACTCGCGAATCCCCTGCAAGCGAGTTACTGTACTCCTTAAGGTGATAATTCATTGAGGACGAATTTGGACTGTCTTTATTTTCCTAGTAAAGGGAAAGGCCTGGCCTAAACAAGATAAGGGTTCGGATTTCATCACCGCTCCCTTCTTGCCCGCTTTAGGAGAACAAAACCTAACGCGAACCCAAGCTTTAAAATCTGATTAGAAAGAGACCTATAGGGTATCGAGCTTGTTAGGAATTTTTTTTTGAAGGATATTGGTTATTCTTTTAGCATACTTCTAAGTTCATGACGGTTTATGTGAGTTGAATGCGTGACTGCACCGCCTTGTACTACAGTGAGGCCTTGGGTATCAAAGCTCCACTAAGCTTGCCTCGCCTCGATTCAACTTACTTTGACTCGGATTGATTCCAGAGGGGTTTGCTTAAATTGTAACGAATTCCCTTTTGAGATATAGAAGCTAGTCTAGAAACAATCTAAGTGGAGCCATCATGCTTGTTGTTTGCTAGAAATCTCTAGGTTTGTTGTGGTAAAGTCGAGTAAGCCTGCTGTGTGATTGCTAGAACCTTCCTGTTAGGATTTTTTTTTTATTTCTTTTTGTTTTTTTTAGTGTATGCCCGATTTTGTTAATATGGCTTGGAAAAGAGATACTCTAGGTCGATTGATTAACGAAAAACCTAGTAGTTATTCTGATATAAGCAGGGAGCTCGAAGATTGTTCTTTTGAGAGCCCTGTTTTTAGAAACTTCAGTTTTGAGAATCTGTCTCTTCGTGAAAATCTCATAACCCCTAATACTTCTGTTGTGCCAGCGATGGAAACTTTGAAAGATTACATGTTCCCAACTAGGACCAACCGAGCTTCGTGCATTAAATTGCCAGCCACTACGGCTAATTTCGAGATAAAACCTAGTATTCTCCAAATGATCCCTATATTCTTAGAAAAAGATGATGAGAACCCTTATTTACATATTAGGGACTTTGAGGAAATTTGTGGGACAATTAAAATAAAAGACCTTACTGATGAAGTCTTGAAACTTAAGATGTTTCCCTTTTCCTTGAGAGATAAATCCAAGACCTGGCTGAACAACCTACCATCTGAATCCATTGAAACATGGCGGGAACTTATTGCCGCTTTCTATATGAAATTCTACCCTAAGCATAAAACTGCAACTGTTAGGCAGACAATTAGTGCCAGTGTGCAACAAGAGGGAGAGTCTCTTTATAGATTTTTAGAGAGATTCAATGATCTCCTATCTCAGTGTCCTCACCATGGATTTGATAAGATGAAACTCGTACAAATTATTTATGATGGTTTATACTGTTCGACTAAAGCCATGGTTGAGTCTATGTGCGCTGGTGACTTCACTAGTAAAAGTGCTGATAATGCTTTTACCTTCTTAGAAGTTATCGCTGAAAAATCCCAACAGTGGGAATCTTGTGTTGAACCCCCTAAAAGACTCTTGGTCAATAGAAGTAACACCAATGTGGTAGATACGAGTTTTGCGTCTGATGCTAAGTTTGCTGCTTTGTCAAGAAGGTTAGAGGCTTTGGAAATGGGTCAGTCTAAAAATAGGTCCCTTGTTGAACCTAATAGTGCCTCTCAAGTCTCTAGTTGTGGAATAGAGCCCGATAATTCATTTTGGGAAGGTCAGGTTAGTGAAGAGCAAGCTCATGCTGTCTATAACAATGCTAGGTTTGAGAACCGTCAGAAGATTGACCCATACTCAGAGACCTACAATCCTGGTTGGAGAAACCATCATAATTTTTCTTGGTCTAAGGGTCAGAATCAAGGACAGTCTAGTAATTCTCAGCCTCCCCCAGGATTTGGTTTTAAGAACTTTTCGGGTCAAACTCAGTTTCAGAACACTTCCGAGAAAAAGATCTCTTCCTTAGAGGAAAATCTCATAATGCTATCAAAGAACCACATGAGCTTTCAACAAGAAACTAGGCAAGAATTGAAGGATAATTCTCAAAGTCTCGCCGAATTAAAACTTCAAGTAGGACAAATAGCTAAGTTTATAAGTGAAAGAGAGGAAGGAAGGTTCCCTAGTCATACTGATCCTAACCCTAGAGGAGAGAAATCGTACACTCATGTTAACTCTGTTACGACCCTTAGGAGTGGAAGGAAAGTTGATAATAAGGTCGACATGCCTGATAGTGAACATGCTGTAGTTCACCCTTATGAGCCAGAAAATGAGGAGACTGATAGAGTCTCCAAAGAGACCAATGAGGGATGAGCCCAGCTTTGTTCCCAGAGCCCCGTTCCCCCAGCTGCTAGTTCCGACTAAGAGGGAGTCCAACTTTAATGATATATTGGAGGTTTTTAAGCAGGTTAACATCAACCTTCCATTATTAGATGCAATTAGGAAGATTCCCTCTTATGCCAAGTTCCTTAAGGACTTGTGTACGCGAAAGCGTAAGCTCAGTGTCCAGAAGAAAGCCTTCATAGCTAGTCACGTGAGTTCTATTATTCAGAATACCACTACTCCTAAGTATAAAGACCCAGGGTCCCCTACCATTGCTTGTACAATAGGTAAGTACCGTGTTGAGAAAGAATTGCTTGACTTAGGAGCCAGTGTGAACTTACTTCCATATCATGTGTACCTTAAGCTAGGACTTGGTGAGATGAAACCTACCCAGATGACACTTTAGTTAGCTGATAGGTCCGTAAAAATTCCTCGTGGTGTGATCGAGGATGTTCTCATAGAGGTTGACAAGTTTATTTATCCAGTGGATTTTATTATCCTAGATACCCAACCTGTCCCTGACCCAGAGAACCAAATACCAGTGATTTTAGGTCGCCCATTTTTAGCCACGTCTAATGCGATCATAAACTGTCGAAATGGTATTATGAATCTATCTTTTGGTAATATGACTATTGAGTTGAATATTTTTAATGTCAATAAGCTACATTCTGAGCTAGATGACACGTGCATTGAATAGGTCAACATGATAGGAACCTTAGTTCCGAAGTCTGTACCAAACACCGAATCGGAAGATCCATTAGAGAGTTGTCTAGCCCGTTTTAGCATGGATTTCGACGATGATAGCAACATTGAACAAGTAAATGCTCTGTTGGATTCTATTCCTATGTTAGATATCCATAGATGGAAATCTAGGTTTGAACCATTACTAGCTACCGAATCTACCTTAAGCCCTTATTTCGAAGAGCCTAAAAATCCTCCTAAGTTGGACCCCAATTATGCATTTGTAGGCCCATCTGAGATTTTGCCTATAACTTCCGATTTGGATAGTGATCATGAAATTAGGCCAGTAACCGTGCTTCAACACAATAAGGAAACTCTAGGGATGACCATAGAGGATATGAAACATATAAGTCCTATAGCTAGTATACCTCAAAAGAATTTAGAGGATGAACCACCTGATTATAACTCAGAGAAAGAAATTGACCTTTTTCAGGAACCGGATGGTCTAGAAATTAGGAATATTGTGACTAGTTCATGTAGAGACACCCAAAACTCTAAGTTTGGGGGTAGTGAACTAGAAGAAGCTCTAGAGTATTCTAAATACTCTCCGGATCCGGAAATTCAATCCATAGTTAAAGGTCTTACGGAGAATAGTGATTACCCTGAATTTGGGGGTAGAGATTGTCAATTATCCCCAGTAGAAGTCCCTAACTTGGGACTCAAGCCTAGTGCATCTGAGGCATCGCTTGAGTCTATTCAGACTCCACAACCTGAACCGCCTGATACTGTTCAGGAGGAAATCCATATATTAGAAACCCGTTTTTCGGATGAATCTATTTTTCAAGACACTCTTATGAAGCCCAACTGGAGGCTCTGGATAGATCCGGTTGTCTTGCAAGAAACCTTAGATGAGGATGTGCTCCATTTGTTCATTTTTCTGAACCAGTGCAGTTGTCTCATATTGGTGTTAGCTCTATTTGGTATTATGGACCCACAACTTTTTCGGCTATTGGTATATGACTTTGGAAGGTGAAGATCCTTTTTGAGGTATTTGATGTATGGCTGAAGACTTTAAACTTAGCACTTCTTGGGAGGTAACCCAATCTCATGCAACATGGTAATATCTTTCCTTAACTCTTTTTCTTCAAGTGGTAACAATTTCTCCTTGTTCATGCTTTTAATTTTATCTTTAGAATATTGAGGACAATGTTAGATTTAAGTTTGGGGGTAGGGAAGAAACTTTTTGTTAGTTTTAAGTTGCAATAAATAAACTCCAGAGCCTAGAAATTTACGCCTATTAAGGATAGCACTAACCAATCTAAGTGGATGGAAACATTTTTGTTTTAGGAGTTGAGGAACCAATCTGACTAGATGGAAACATCTATAAAAGCACAAAGCTCAGGTGTTAGAAATAACATGATAGTTTCGCCATATCTTGTCGAGTCCTTTTCACTTTCTATTTTCAGTTTTCTTTTATTTCAAGTGATTTGGTGGGGCACACGATTCAAGTTGTTACCACTGCTAGGGTGAATTAGAGTGACTGAGTTACCAAAAAAAAAAAGACCGGACCAGTTAGACCAATCGGAATAAGTATTAACACTTGGATAGCAATATGCGTGTGTTCTCCCTGTTTTCATCGCCTAAGCAAGCGTGGAATGCAGGACCCGTGGGAACTATCGTGTAATCTGCTGACAAGAAGCATGCGCTTGGATCAAAAAGATCTATTCATGCCGTTAAGTTAAAAAAAATGGTTATTGTTATGTGTAGTCAACTGCTGGTTCCCTTGTATTTGCCAGTTTGTTGATCTAGATTTAAGTTATTGACCACTGGTTCCCTTGTATATGCCAGTGTGTTAATATTAGTCAGACCAGTATCTCAGTCATTTAGGTTAGGTTCATCTTGGCAGAGGCCTTCAGACAGATATGGGAAACACCGTTCGCTTTTCAACCATCTACATTTTTCTTTTTCCATCTTCTTAATCTTTTCATGGGATTAGTCTGATTCCGAGTATGATTTCCATCGTGAAACTATCTTAGTAGACCTTTGTCACTTATATGAATTTTAGTATGCTTGAGTGCAAACTCGTGTACAACAATTGGAATTTCGCATCAGGGTTCTTCCTCTTAGAGTCAATAATTGTATGCCAACCAAGGAGGTTCTTTAGTGCTTTCCAAGGTTCTGCGTAGATAGCTAGGGTCTGGAGTATTGGTTTTGTGGGTATACACCTCTGGTAAACCCTCCGGAGACAACACTCCGCCACTAGGGCCACCTAGGGGTTCAAATGATTTTCCTTTCTAGAATAAATTTGCTCGAGGACTAGCAAATAATAAGTGTAGGGGTATTTGATAGACACATTTTTGTGTCTAATTTGATCTCAATATTATATATTGTTGTCTCTCGATTTTGTACTAATTTTGGTGTTTTATGTATTTGTAGGCATTTTTGGGAATAAAACATTTTTTTTGGAAAATTCGGCTCGAAAAGTTGATTTTGGCACCCGAAGAACACATGTTATGCGGACTCTCTGATTTGGATAAGGGGCACCCACTTGATAAGGGGTGGCCATTTTCTATTCGCACCCCAGCACTCTGGATAAGGGGCACCTTTTTCAACAATTTGAATTTGTCTTTTGGCGGGAAATGAAGTTTTCAACTGGCAGAATTGTGATCGTCAAAATGAATGGGTTAGAGTGCGATTCAATCGCTCAAACTTGGTAGGAAGTTATGATTTAGCCTAAGGAAGATATTGTGGGTGTCGAATTTGATCGGAATTGGCTGGAAATATTGATTTGATTCTCGAGCTCAAAACAGAGCTACACGGACTGAACACACCCTGTACACGCTGTTGTGTGTGTTTTGGCTATGCATGGAAGTGATTAAGGGACGTTCGACGACTTACTAGGCGTGGGAGAGCTGAATTGGAGTGTGCAGAACCAATTCTAACGTGTGACAGAGTTAATTTTGGAAATTATTGTTAAATATGGGCAGCGAGCAATGACGGGATTAATGGGAGATTATACGGTGTTATGGTCGGATTTATTTTTTCTAAAACACTATAAATACAAGGCTAAAGAGTTTAGAAGGGTGGGAGAGTCTTTGGGATAGTTGAGGAGTCGAGAAGAATCAATACAAGAGTACACAGCGAAAAGCTTCCTGCTGGTGCAAGGAAGAACACGAAGAACATTAGACAGTAAGAGAAAGTCGTTGAAAAGTGTCGCTTAAGTGCGACAGTTTCCAATTCCTTTCTCGCGACTTAGGAACAACAGCACTTCTGTTGTATCGTTCTTTTTGAACGCTTTATATGCGTCGCAAACACTGTTGTAAACAGTTTTTCTCCATTTTCTCTTGATTGTAAACAACTTTTGAGTATCAATGAATCAATTTGAGAGGGTTTCATCATGAGTAGCTAAACCCAATCCCAGGGGTAACGGAGGAAGCCTTTCTCGCAATATTTATGTGGTAATTTTTATTTGATTAATTTTTGCAATATTTATATATGATTAATTGCATTGAAAATAAATGATTTAAATGATTTTTATTAATCAAATATATTTTCTCTTGATAATACATGCTTAGTTTTATACTCTTGATGTATTATGCTTGCGATTAATCTTTGATATTTTGAGAATCTGCTTTTGGCAATAGTTAGAATCAAAACAATTATTGAATTTGCATAATAAAAAATAAATAAAACTACATAAATATTGTTGAATGGTGGAATCATCACCCCTATTTTCTCCATAAAATTTATATTACTTGTTAATTGAATTTTCTACATTTCTAAATTATTTAAATCTAAAAAAAAAATATTCCCTTCACAAGTTCGAAAAGAACCCCTTTTACCACTATCTACAACAACTTTTAAAAAAAAACATCAACAAGAATGTGAATCGGAGAAGACCAATACTGCGGAATACACAAGGATTCATTTTATTTTTCATCACTATTTGCACAATGACATATAATAGATTTAATCCTTGTAAACAAAATTTTTATCCTTTCTTTTTATCAAATAATGGCATAAAAGGATTTAACTTTTGTTTTGTCAAAAGTTCATTCTATCTTTTATCAATACTTTCATACCGACATAATAGAGATAACTTCTGAACAAGTATGGGACATTCACAGGTTCACAGACGTAAACAACATATCCCATAACAATTTGCAATATATAAAATCATAAAGAATAAAATTGCAAAAATCATCTTCTAAGAAGCTTAGAATTTAAATAAATAAATCTAAAAACATGAAGATGAAAACATTTGGCAATAGCTTTGTGTAATCACAATAATTTCTATTCCAAACTCTAGTAATCCTTTTCAAAAACACAAGAATAAATTCTCATAAGAAGTTTCCTAGTCATCAAGACAAGCTCGTAATACAAGATGATTTGTCCTTAGAGGATAAAATCAATCCTTTTTGCACGGATTTACACCAAGAATAGCTACCAAAGGAGTATAAAAATATTTTCTTAACAAAGAAGAACATACAAAGTCATTAACAACCATGCACCATAGTTGACATAAGATGATTGTGAACATTAAAGAATCCCATAGTAATGCGTACTACTGCCCAATCTTGAACTTCCTTCTTTGTGATTCACCAACAACATTCTTGTACAAGTCACAAATGAGCTTAGAAGAGTAGTGCTCCAAGAATCCAAGTGCCCAAGTCCAAGAGAAGTGGAACAAGTGCGACGAAATGGAACAAAACACTCAAAAACAAGAGACATGACAAAGACCAATCTTAACTCATCCAAATTCAAGTATTCTCATCTCCATTTTGAAGATAATTCAAAGAGGAGTTCGGACAAAGAATTTACGGCCAAAAAAAGTTTACCGAAAATCGACGTCTACGGGCAAGTATGCATACGGGTTTGCAAACGAATTTTCATGACCTTGAGCAGTATGAAAACGGTTATGCTACTAAAATCCCTGGATTTTGCTTTTAAAATGATGGTATGCATACCTGGTATGTGTACCATGAAGTCCAAACATCCCGAACTACTATTTTCAAACCTAAACATTTAAGAACCTTAAACACAGATCAAGTTAGGTAGAAATGAACGATAAGCAAGGTACATGGATCATTCTAAGTACTCTAAGAAAATAAAAACACAAGTATTGCTCAAGTTTATAGACATACCTTTTTAGAAGAATCCAATCGAATTCTACAGCCTTACCGAACATAATCTGTGTCACCCAATTCTCGTACTTCCCTCACCGTATAAATAGCAGGGCATTCCCTAGTGAGGATGCACTTACAACACACTCAAGTTGTTATGAGGTGAATAATGTCTTGCTCACCACAAGTGACTTTTGGATTATCATGAAAGAGATCACTTTTAGAACCTTTCACATCCAAATACATATTTCGAAAGAACTTATTAAGTTCCAACATCATGGATACTGCTTTCTCCATAGTCATGGAATTTTCTGGGAGATCATTCCTTTTCACACTCAAAATATCATTGAATTTATTTGGTATCCACTTCTGAGTGCGTTTAGGAATAACTAGAACCTTCTTCTCATTACTCTCTTCTAGAATTCTCGGAAGAGAATTGGATTGACTATTATTTTGCAAGTTAGTCTTTCTCCAATTGGGAGCATCGAATCTTGTCTTTGTCTTTACGAAGTTATCCTTTTGATTACCATTACGATTGTGAAAAGGATTCGTATGAAGTTTATAGGCAAATCTAGGTTTATCACAGCACTTATTCCTTTGCCTAAAGGTTGGACAATTACAACCTGTAACGTTAAGGGGATTAGTCTTAACATATGATCTTGGTTTCACAACTTCTTGTGATGCCCAAACGAGAACATCATGAAATTTCTCATTCCTTATACGGAAACGACATCTCCTTTCCAGGTGACCTTTATTTCCGCAATAGTGACAAACATAAGAAATATTCTTACCTCGATATGTGTGTGCTGACTTTAGAGGTTGATATACTTTGCTCTTTTGAACCTTAATTTTCGGTGAAGGTATTTCACTTTTGTCATCAGTGGAAACCTTTTGTTGAGAAGAATCACTAGCCTTGACAAATTTTACCTCTTTGCAAATACTTGGAGCATCTATTCCCTTATAGCCCAATCCTCGTGTATCACGATGATTTTTACTTGCTCCTAGCATAATGGTTAACTTGCTTGAACTAGTATTGAACTTTTTCAAGTCATCTTCCAACATCTGGATTTTATCAAGAGCAGCAGCTAAATCAGCCTCAAGACGTTTTTTTTCGAGCGAAAAAAGCGCTTTCTCTGTCATCAAAACTAACTTGTTGAGAGTTAATCCTTGCTTCAGATTCTGCAAGTTTTTCTTCCAACGAAAAGCACTTTTGATAAAGATTATCACATTCAAGTGACTTGATACGTAGTTTTTCCTTTGAATCCTTGAGGATCGATTTGTTAGAACGATTCGAAACATAAACACCTGCATAACATCTTCTCAATTGTTTTTTTTTTCGACAGAGAGGAATCAGAAGAGGTGTGACATGAGAAGTTGCCATCTTCTTCTTTTCCAACGATTTCAAAACCTTAACATACTCTGAGACTTCCTCATCAACCTCTATATCAATATCTGAATAACCTTCATCAGAAAGTTCTACCAACTGTTCTTTTAGGAATGTTTCCCAGTTATCAACAGTTTTTACATTCATAGAATGTTTAGATATTGACATAGATGTGACAGTTCTCTCAGGTGAATCCAAACTTTGAAAAACATCTGGTAATTTCTGACCTGATTAGAGATAGACTCGTCCATAATCAGATCGCTACAAACACATAATTATAAGGTCTTTAATGTGTTTGCCCTGCTCTGATACCAATTGAAAATGCGGGGGTCTAACAACCATACCCAACAATTTATTTGGCAATATGAGAGGACTTACTCCAATACACTTTCTAGAGAATCAACTAGACAGTCAGACTCAATCTAGATTAAAGTATATCAAAGAGTTTAATATCTCTAACTCTTAATTCAATCTACAATCAGCAAATAGAAATCTGCTAGCCCCATTGAATATAAGAGGTATTACTTGAACGGTACCAAAGACCAATGTTCAAGTGTCAATCAATGTAAATCAACAACCAAAGGTTGGATATTCTAATTGATTGATCTTAACGCACAACTTGTGATATTTCAATTATATAAAAAAATATAACGCGGAAAAGAAATAACACAGACACCATAATTTTGTTAACGAGGAAACCGCAAATGCATAAAAACCCCGGGACCTAGTCAAGTTTGAACACCACACTGTATTAAGCCGCTACAGACACTATCCTACTACCAATTAACTTCAGACTGGACTGTAGTTGAACCCTAATAAATCTCACACTGATTCAAGGTGCAGTTGCTCTCCTTACATCTCTAATCCCAGCAGGATACTACGAACTTGATTCCCTTAGCTGATCTCACCCACAACTAAGAGTTGCTACGACCCAAAGTCGAATACTTGAAAAACAAATCCGTATCACACAGAAAAGTCTATAGGATTGAATAAATCTGTCTCCCACAGAAATACCCAAGAGTTTTTTGTTCCGTCTTTTGATAAATCAAGGTGAACAGGAACCAATTGATAAACCATACTTATATTCCCGAAGAACAGCCTAGCATTATCAATCACCTCACAATAAACTTAATCGACTAGCGAAATAAGTTATTGTGGAATCACAAACGATGAGACAAAGGTGTTTGTGACTACTTTTCTATCTTGCCTATCGGAGATATAAATCTCAAACCAATTTTATAATTGCACTCAATCACGATAGAAACAACAAGATCAGATCACGCAACTACAAAGAGAATAGTTGGGTCTGGCTTCACAATCCCAATGAAGTCTTCAAGTCGTTAACCTACAGGGTCTCGAGAGGAAACCTAAGGTTAAAGGAGAATCGACTCTAGTTATGCAACTGGTAACACACAGGAGGTGTGGGGATTATGTTTCCCACCTCTTTTGATGACAAGCCATGCCTACCTCGAGATCCACGATCCACTGGTTCATTCTTTGAATTGATCGTTGTTAATAAACTAACTAGGGCTGTTCATGGTCGGTTTTGGTTCGGTTTCTAGCCAAACCAAAACCGAAACCAATACTATTGGTTTCTAAAAATCTAAACCAAACCAATCCATTAACCATTGGTTCGGTTTCCAAATGGTTCCAGTTGGTTTCGGTTTGTCCCAGTGGTTTTTGGTTAACCAATAATTATGTCAAACCAAAAAAAAAATACACAAATTTACAGATAAAAAAATCGTAGTTGCCGATAGTATTGGTTTACACAAATATACAGACAAAAAAAAAATAAAATAAAAATATCAAGAATAGTTAAAGCTTACTCTAATTCTAGAGATCAAAAGAAGATATATAATATATCTTAATTTAGTTATTGACAAATAAAAAAAAAGGAAGACGGGAAGAAAAAAGTCGAGTAGCAGCAGGTGTAGTTGGGGGTGGAGAAGGGAGGCGGCTGAGAGAAGGAGAAAGAGAAAAAGGGAGAGTATCATAATGAAATATTAGATTTAGGGTTTCTATTTATCCTCTAAATCAATGGGTAGAATCTAATACTTGTAAATCGACGGTAGAAACTAAGTTTAAAAATTAATCGGTTTTCCAATGGTTTTTGGTTCGGTTTTAGAGGTCAAACCAAGCCAAAACCAACACTATCGGTTTTCCACTTTCTACACCGTAACCAATCCATTAGTAAATGGTTCGGTTTGGTTTCTTCCTAATTGGTCTGGTTTGGTCCGGTTCCAGCGGAAAACCGAAACCATGTTCAGCCCTAAAACTAACTGTTAATCATACAAGCACTCTAAGAGTTTATCCAAAAGGCTCACACAAGGTTCATAACATAATTTCATACAACTTCCAGTTATAAGCTAAATGAACTATCTAATGGTTCCAAACCCAATTATTGTTCTACACCTTTTATTTATTTAAATTTAACATATCTAAGGTTTACTAATTCAATTAGATTGGTTCTATAATCCAATAACTAAGTATTATAAACATCTATAACTTTGTAGAAAGAACCAAAGACTAATTCGGACCATAAGTGGTCCAATTCATGTGTTCATAAAGAAAACTGACTATAAGCCCAAATTGACTAAACAAGCCCATTAACTAAGGTCCAGTCCATCTGAGTCGACCAACGGTCACTAACGGTCAAACTGACGGTCACAGGTCAACTAACAGTCAACGTCTAAGTCCAAGTCCAAGTCAACGTCAACACTCTACTGGTCTGGTCACTGAGTCAAACCGATTCAGCTCAGATTAACAGGGTCCACTCGACTCAGTCAGATCACCTGAGTCAGCTAGGTACAAAAACAGTCAGATAATCTGACTGGGATGACTAACAAGCAAACACCCTATTATAACTACAGTTTCACTAGAAACCTGATTCTATCTATTTAATAATTCAATACAACTGAAATTTAAGCCTACATGCGATACAACAGTTCCAACCTTTCAATGAGGCTACCAATTGTGATTCTATAATCACCACTACCGCATATTTTCTATTCTCTCAACTCAAAACACAATTACATCTTCACAGACTTCACTATCAACAATGTATCACCATATCTATTATTGTTCATTAGTTACAACCTCAGTACCTATCCAACTCCTCCACAAACCAGTGTAACTTCAGCTAAATACCTCCTCCAACAACATTGTTGAACATTCAAATCCCAATTCACATTCATTCAAATAAAAACATCATCTTGTATATTTGCTTCAGTTACATTTCAACTCTAGTCAGTCACAAATATTGTGAATTTATCTCAATGGCATCACCACCGGTCTCATGAGATGCAAATATTCTACTACTAACTCAGTCATTACCACCACCATCTCAGCATCAACACCACCAACTACGAAACCATTAACCTGCAACTCAATCAACAACAACAACAGAAACTCATTTCCATGTCCACACAATTATAGTACCAGTTCCAAATCATATACCCTGTAGCTCAACTACTAACCTAGTATTCATCTAACAAGTTATGGATTCCATTCATAACACAATCTTATTAACAATAATAATTACCAAATCTCAAAGATAAACTACTTCACTTAGGAATTATAAGAATTATTACCTCAGATTAATTCCATTCCAGCAAATACAATTCAACTCCTCTTCTTGCTTAACTGGATTCTGCGATTCTTCTTAAGGTTACAGCAACCCACCAATACAGTTCATCCAACACCACATCAATCCCATCATTACTAACAGTTCTCAACTAAACCTCAATTTAATTCCCAAATCTTCATTAAAACATGATCAAGCCCTAACTACCGATTTCAGGTTGTTCTTCAACTTCAAACTCTAATTCACGATAAACCCATCCTCAATCATCCTTCTATAACATCATTTTCATCATCGAATTCCTCTTAATCATCACTAATCATAACTTCAACAAATCTCAGAAACCCCAATTCTTAACTTTAGGAAGAACATGAAACCCTAATTTCTTCGATTCACCTTCAGAACATCTTCGCTTCATCAATTCGATAAGAACCCCTCAATTCTTCATTTGTTAATAACTCGATTCACTTCTCAATTTCAAACCAAACCATACTTCTGATTCTTTATGATTTATTATTTCAATTTCTAAGTATCCTCCTTGTAAATCACTGATAACACCTAGTACTATAACTTGATCCTTCTCTTCACAAAAACTTCTCAACATCATCAATCGCCTTTATCAGAAACTCAACATAGGAGAAGAAAAGAAACAGAAGAGAGAAGAAAATAAGAAAGAATAAAATATGAGATATGGTTTATCTTCTTGGTATGATGTAGATAAGACCAACGAAAAGTGATAAAGGCACCCATCACTTGGATATGGGCAGCCAGGTCTGTCCACTTTCTAACTATCTAGATAATATCTTCTTCGTCGGTTTCCGGTTGATACGTTGGAGTAACTTTTCGAGATCTATTCAACGGTACTAATTTCGTATATGGATCGTTGTTAGATTAATTTCTATTAATTTATGTTCGTGTTAAACTAATTGAGTTATTATCGGCTAAAACGTCTCTTGACCGGTCTAATAGCGTTAACGAGCTTAAGGGTCTTTACACATTATTCTATAATGACAATAGCCGTTTTCACACACTATTAACATCAAAGCAATTTTCAAGATATTGAAATAATCACTATCGAAACATTTCAAGTCTTACACCAGATGATTGTATCACACAAACCATGTAAGACTGAATTATCTCTCTGGCGGTGATAAACGAAAGACACCTCCAGGGTGTTCACAAGTATGTATCTTTCTTATAATCTTCATAAAGACATGATAATTGTATTTTGACTATTTCATCAATTTTATTACAGGATGGTCGTATTATGAGACCTCAAATCGATGTAGAATTCTCAGAAACGGAAGAAATAATTCACGACGGAGAAGGTAGGAGCAAGAATTATAAAAGGTTACCCAACACCATGAAGTCACCAGTCGCTTCTTTGGTGAGTTGTCAGTACTTCTCTTGCTGTGACTTCTTCTTATCCGTGTAATTAGGATTATAAAACCAATGTTTGTTACTTCGTTACAGAACTTCGCTCCGTAAAGTATCGACGGTCTTCAATTCATTGTTGCTGGGAAAGCAGTTTCTGACTCGAGCGTTGAAGAAGAGGTTGAGGTAAGTATCTCTTCGCACGACCAATTATGATACTTTGCGAATAAAATACTAATTGTTGTGAATGCATCCAGGGGGATTTTCTCATGGAAGTGGAGAATACTGGTGATGCTCGTTCATCTTCGGAAGATTGCGATGAAGAGGATTCCCAGAACTCAAGACCAAATGAAAACAATGATGCTCCTGATGCTGGTATTGGCAATTCCGGCTCTTCGAATGCTTCAGAGACCACCCAAGTAAGTATCCTTCTTGTATTTTATTCATATAAGCATAAGGTTTCTGATTTGTGATAGATGAGAATCCATATGAATATACAAGAAATTTTTCCGAAATATGTCACCAGAAAATCCAGAATTCAGCCTCTTAGTAAAAATGCAGTAGATTCTTCGTCCGATGTCGGATTTTTACGGTCTACCCCAGTTTTCTCATGCCCAGGAAATTTCCAAGCTTTATCAAAGAAGATTTATGAGTTTTGAGCATGTTTATGGGTTGAAATCGGCGTAACAGTAAACTTTCAGGAGACTTCCAGAAATTTTTCAGCTGTCATGTAGTCCAATGTTTTGGCCACATCTCTTTGCTAGCTTATCCAATTGTTATAAAATTTTGATATGTTTTAAGGACATCCATACGAAGATAATGGTATATAACTCAACCTTAAATTCTTCACCAATTTCTCCCAGTTTGCCGTCTTATACAGGGTAGTGTAAAATTTCCTCAGACGAGCTTGTTGTAAAACGTGTTTTTATGAATTTCATGCTATTTTCTCATGTCATGAATGTATATTGAAGAACTTAGATAGCTATAGTTCACTTACATGCTGGATTTTATGATCGCATTTTGTTTCCATGCTTGGATTGTTCTAATCTCATGTAATCATCATATTAGGTGCCGAATGACGAAGTTGAGAATAACCGAGTTGATGACGACGGTACGAGCGACATTATGAATCAAAGTGGCGGCACAACTATCTATGCACCTCAAAGTCGTGAGGAGGTCGCTACTGAAGCTATTAAGGAAACCGAGGTTCAGATCGTCGTCACTCCAGGGATAGAAGAAACCATGCCAAGGATGAAAGAAACTGATCCTGCTCCATCAATGGAGATAGAAGAGGCTGCTCCAATGATTGTAGAAGTTGCTTCAATGCCCGAGAATCGTATTTTGATACATGAATATCCCACATCAGGGATTGCTTTGGATCCTCCATTTGGAGAGTCATTCCCGTATTATGAACTGGTTGGCGGGTTTAGTGTTCCTGTTGGATATGCTGACTTGTATGAGCAGATATGGAAGAAGTATGGTCATATCATCGTTACCAAGGATACCAAACGCAACTACTTATTGACCATGCAAGTAGGAACCATCTTGCGTATTATAGATAATATACGAACCAGAGCCAGAAATATTGTTACTCAAGATGTACTCTTTGATTGGGAGTACAACTTTGGAAAATTTTGAGAGGCTCGATTTCAACTTGAAGTGGCTTCGTTAAAGGATAAACATCATCAGGGACTCTCATGAAAAGCATATACCTTTCCCTAGTGATGTTGTGATGAAAAAGGAAGCCAAAATTACTAGATTGACCGAAGAGCTGGAATTAGAGAAGGCGGATTTGCAAGTCTTGAAGGATGCAGAGGGGAAGAAATCTTACTTTACCGGCCTCCTTTAGTTTTCTTTCCATAATCTGTTGAACCTTCAAACTTCTGAGAGATGTGAGGTTTTATTTTGGTTTTGGTTTTGATTGATTTAGGAAAGGTAGATGATTGAGGATTTTCTTTTGGAGTTGATAGAGATTTTCTTTAAGTAAACTAAACTTTGATAAATTGCTGAATTCAAATTACTGAAAGCAAGTATTGCAAACATTTTGGAGGAAATTAAAATACAGTGAAAGAAAATCCTAAATGCCAAATTCAGACGTTCTAGGTGTTCGTGCTTCAAACGTCTAACATCTCAGACATCCAATTTTCTCAGGCATCGAAGGATTTGAGCCAGTTCTCATGTATTATGCCACATTATCCTTGCCATCCATGTTGATTAGTCTGTAATATCCACCAGCAACAGACTTAGATACCATGAAAGGTCCTTCCCAGTTTGAGTTCCTTGTAGAGTGAAGATTACGCTTAGTTGCTTTGAGAACTAAATCTTCTTCATGGAACTTGTTAGACTTGATCGTCCGCACACTGAATATCTTCTGTTGGTTCGTAACTCCTCGTACAGTGGGATTCCACGTTTGTGGATCCTTCCAATCTTGCGGCACATATGGACACTTGTGCAAGGTAGAGTATCTAGGATACTGCTTGTTGTGTTCAGTCATTATTTCAGCAATGACTGTATCAGCGAGATGCTCGACTCGGAGAGGCTCCGCATCCAAGCACTTGGTGAAATATTGCTGAGGTGAGGTTATCCATTCATAGCATCTTGCAATATCTAAGTTGTTGGTGGAGTAAAGCCCCCAGACCAGAGTAGCATGTTTGAAAATTGATAATATGGACGCATGAGGGGGAATAAAACTTTCCTGAGTGCGGAACCTTTTTATGAAAGCATGCGCATTTTCTTCAGGTTTTTGTGTTATCTCCATCAAGATTTTGACTTCTTTCAGATGCTCGAACAATGGAGTACCCTCTATTTTTTCCGAATCGAAGCTTTCTTCCACAGAGAAATTTGCAATTGAAGGTGTTGGAGTTATATTTTCAGCGTAATCCACGTACGTCCGAGGATCATATCATATCTTGGATCTCCTAGGATTATGTAAAACTTGGTTTTTGTCCAGGTCGAGTTTACCTTCACCTTGAGAGTAATGTAGCCATAAGCATCTTTGGGCCTCCCTCCATGATCCATGATTGAGATTGGAGCATGAATAACCTCTTGTCGAGTGATACCAGCATCTCTGAGAGTTTTCAAAGGGATGACATAGACAACAGTGCCAACATCAATCAACGCTCGTTTGAATTCGTTTTCTTTGAGATGGAATGTGGTGAGAAGTCCCCAGTCATACATCTCCTTGTCCGTCACTGCAAGCTTATGGAGTGTCTCCTGAATTGATAAATGCCTCCCTGACATGATGTGATTCAATGTAGCAAAAATGTCATTCCTTTGAGCCTTTGATAAGTACAACAATTCAAAGACATGCTCGATTAAGGATTGAACTGCTTCCTTGAAAGGTGGTTCAGAGAGAGTGAAGGTTCTGACCGGGAGAGGGTCTCTGTGTACTCCTTCATTCCCAAGTTAAGCTCTCCTGATTCGACTTTTTCTTTGAAGATGCGCTTCAAATTCCTACAGTCGCTCGTGGGATGATTGACGAATCTATGAAAACGACAGTAACGAGGATTCTCCATTTCCTCTTCAGTTGGTTCTTTTCTGACATATGGTAGCTTGATTGCACCATCTTGGATCCAAACCTCAAACAATTCAATTACCTCTTTAATGGGAAAAGGGAATTCAGGTTCTGCTTGATCAGTTCCTGTGTGTTGGGTTGGAGGTTGTGCATCTCGAGTCTGATTATCCTTCCTTTGTGCTTTCGGAGCAGCTGGAGAAGCGCTCTTGTATTGCGACTCGGCTTTCGGTTTGCTCTCTTCTACAACAACATTTGTGGAAAGTTGGAGGTTGTACTGTTTGTTGATCAAATGCCTGCTACCTCGAGTCTCTCGTGGTTCCTCAGCTTTTGCTCTTTCCAGTAAAGCAGGTGCAGTAGTTGCTGATTGCTTAGCCGCTTCATGGAGTTCTGAAAAAGTCTGGAACCAGAGATTTTCCAGTAAAGCTCTGTAGACCGGGATCATTCCGTTGATGCATAAGTCTACAAGTTGTTGCTTTGTGACGCATGGATCGTAGCAATCCAAGGCTTGAACTCTGAATCTTTTCACATAGTCATTGGGATGTTCATTGCTCATTTGAAACATCCTTCCTAGATCAGAGAGAGTGATTGCTCTGAAACGAAGAAGTATTTTCTATAGAAAGCATTAATCATTTCTCCCCAACTAGTGATACTTCCTGGTGCGATGTTGTTGTACCAGGTACATGCTCTGCCCTTCAGAGACTTTGAAAATTCCTTTAGACGGATGACATGGTTGTGCTCATGTTCGCCTAATGCTTCCAGAAACCGAGAAACATGCCATCGAGCATTGTCTGTTCCATCATATAGAGTGAACACTGGAGAGGTATAACCTTTTGGAAGAGGAATCCTTTGTGTAGCAGCAGGGTATGGAGGTTGGTGACGGTGGACAGAGGGCGTTTTATCTTTTCCACTGTTCTCCAAGAGGCGTTCCAAGTCTTCACGAGTGATGAAACTGGACGGTTCCTTCGCCGGTGGGTTGTCTGCAGTTTTGTGGACTTCATCATCATCCACCACATGAATTGGAGCGATCTCAGGATCAGCAGCCGGAGATGTTTCTTTGGCTTTTCCTTTCTCTGAAATGTCCTGAGTTTTCCCTTTGAGATAATGGCATAACTCCTTCTGTGTTGCGGCCATATCAGTCTGATTTTTAGGGAGAACTTTCTGAACCTTCATAAGATCAGCTATGGTAGGAGGATTTTCTCTAATTTCTTCAAGATACCGACCGAAGAGAGGATTGCTTCCAATATTGGTTTGAGGAGGTGTGTTGTCACCAGCACCGTTGTTGGAAGCGGGAGTAGTTTTTGGAGTACCACCACTATTGCTAGTGCTAGCGTTGTTTGGGTTAGGATTTGTAACTGAACCTGACCTAAGATCAACCATCTTGATGAATTGAGATCGCAACCGAGAGATTAATCTTCCACTGTGTCCACCAATCTGTTGATGGGAGAAAATGATTTACTGGTTTTTTAGGAAGTGAATAGACGACCGTGCGGAGGAAACTCCTCGAAACGAGCAAATTTCTTTAACCTTTTGAAAATAGATGCACTGCAAAGGGAATGCTTGAATTCGAGAGATCAATCTGTAAGACTCCGGCCTAACCAAGACAATGGTCGTTCCAGAGTCAATTCGACCACAAGAGAAGATGGGTCGATCTGTAAGAGGGAAGCTGAGAAGTGTGTGGGATCAATGATGATCAAGGATTGTGAATATGTTGTGTATTCTGTGTAAGGCAAATAAGTTCTGATGATTGAATTTCCTCTGTTGAGAGTAATTGTACAGACGCTGAGTTCTTGTTCTGTTTCAACCATGAGTTCAGAGACTTATTTGTATTACAAGAAATCGTACACACATTGATCCCAGCAAGTGTGACGGTTGATGGAGTTGAAGAGTGGGAAAGTGGAAATCGTGTTAAAACCAATTACTCATCGTGCGGAGACTTGGTTGATTGTCCACCCACTACTTCGGCAACTCTTTCAACCGCTTGCACGACTTAGTCACATTCTCATCGTGGGTGAACACACATGTCGTAGGCCGCCAGACCAAAACCCTAGTTAATATCCCCCATGTGACACGATTGATGTCTCGTGATTGTGGAGTCTGCAAGGCAGACGTGTATTTAATTAGTCAGTTGTTGACTTGGTGAGACGATGAGTCTTTGTATTGCTGAGTCGAACATGATTTATGAATGTTCTAGGATTTATGAATTGAACATGTCTGTTGAGACATATGTATAATTTTCGAATGAATGTTGATAGCTAAAGTGAGCTAATACCAAAGTCTTTTGAAGACTAGTTGGTGAAAGGATGATTAAATGTTGGTTTAATCATTTATTAAAATAGTGCTCGTCTGAGCTAGGTAATAAACCTAATTATGGAGAAGTGAGGGACCGACCAAGGGGTCATGGGACCGACCCTGGTGATGATGGGATCGACTGACGATCATTTGATGAAAGTCCAAGTTGTTTGGAAAAGTTCGAACCTAATATGAAAAAATTAGGTCAAATTATGAAAATATGTGGGACCGGCTTTTTGTAAGCCGAAGGGCCAACCTTGGTCGGTCAAGATAATATGCATGTATCACCATAGTGTCCGTGTCTCAGTCTTGAGAATTTTGATATTTTTCTGGTGTGCATTTGAGCAACGTTTGAGAAAATGTGAAGAAATCAGGGTTTTGTTCAAACTGAGGATCTTCATAAAGTGAAGGAAATAATAATAATAAAAATAAGGAATTCAAGGTGTGGAACCGGCCACGGCTAGGACATGTCCGGATGGCTAGTTAGCCCGGTCCCGCGACACCTTTCCTAATTTTATATTATTTCCATGATGCGGAGGAAATCTCATGAAACTGAGGAGTTTGTTGAAACTAAAGAGTTTCCATGAGATAAGGAAATAATAATAATAATAAAATAAGGGGTTACAAGGTGTGGTACTGGCTACGACTAGGGCATGGTCGGCCGACTAGTAAGCCCGGTCCCGCAACAACTTTCCTAATTTTATATTATTTCCTTGATGCGGAGGAAATCTCATGAAATTGGGGAGTTTGTTGAAACTAAGGAGTTTCCATGAGATGAATGAAATAATAATAATAAAATAAGGAGTTACAAGGTGTGGGACCGGCCACGGCTAGGGCATGGTTGGCCGGTTAGTAAGCCCAGTCCGGCAACACCTTTCCTAGTTTTATATTATTTTCATGATGTGAAGGAAATATTATGAAACTAAGGAGTTTTGCTAAAGTGAAGGAATTTGCTCAAATGAAGGAATTTTTATGAGATCAAGGAAAAATAATAAAATAAAATAAAATAAAGGAAGAGGCGTGGGACCAGCCATGGCAGCATGACCGGTCGGCCAGTGGGCATGGTCCCTTTAGACGCCTCAATTTATATTTTTTATTATTATTATTATTTTCTTCCCTATTTTACATAGGTTTCCTCATTCCTTCGTGCATTCAGGTGCTCGTTCGTGCATTCAGGTGCTCGTTAGGGCATTATTGTTGAGTACACTGGCACCATTTCCTCGGGGCTTATTCGATGGTGGCTCAGATGCCGTACGTTGAATATTTATTACTAACTCATGGAATTCTACTGGGAAGAACCATGAACTGAAGTAATGAAATATTATGAAGAACGTAGAATATTTTCAAGGAATTCGAATCTTGCGGCTAGAAATAATTAATTGATTAATTGATGACTTTATACGAGCAGCAAGTTGTCTAGGAGCGTTACAATTATTCGAAAATCGAGGTATGCGCTAGTTGAAGCATAATACTCGATTTGAATATTTATTCTGTAAAGTCAGGGAACATTGCGACATCTTGAAGACGTTATTGCTCTATACTAGTGATTAATACATCTAGGAGCCATCCAATCATTTCGATTATATACAGAGGTGATTACTGAAATTGCTCAGTTAATAAAATATGTTGTGGTCTCAGTTAAGAGACTGCATATGTATACGCTGAGAGGCAGTACACTCGATCAAAGGTTCTTAGGGATGTTTTGAGAGGCAATACACTCAATCAGAGATCATCGTGGCACGAGTTTTCACGCTTTAATGAGAGACATAAGTCTCAATATTCGTCTGACTACTGGATCAAGAATATGCAATGTTACGATTTTAGCCTTTGTCAAAAAAATCCACCATCAACACAACCACACCCAATATTTTGCTTAGCAATATGTATGGACTAAATCCATTATACTTTCAAGAGAATCAACTAGACAGTCAGACTCAATCTTAAGAAAAGTAAATCAAAGAGTTATATCTCTATTTCTCAATTTAATCTTCAATAAACAAATAGGAAATTGCGAGCCCGATTGAATATAGAAATAACTTGGACGGTATCAAAAACCAATATCCAAGTATCAATCAATTTAATCAACAACCAAGGGTTGGATTCACAATTGATTGAACTTACACACAACCTGTGATATTTCAATTATATAAACAAATATATTGCGGAAAAGAAATAACACAGAAATTTTGTTAACGAGGAAACCGCAAATGCAGAAAAAACCCAGGACCTAATCCAGATTTGAACACCACAATGTATTAAGCCGCTACAGACACTAGCCTACTACAAGTTAACTTCGGATTGGAATGTAGTTGCGCCCTAACAAATCTCATACTGATCAAAGTGCAGTCGTGTTCCTCACGCCTCTAGAACCACGCCGGATTCTGCGCACTTGATTCCCTTAGCTGATCTCACCCACAACTAAGAGTTCCTACGACCCAAAGTCAAAAACTTGATAAACTAATCTGTCTCACACAGAAAAGTATATGGAATAGATAAATCTGTCTGCCACAGATATACCTATGAGTTTTGTTCCGTCTTTTGATAAATCAAGGTGAACATGAACCAACTGATATACCGGACTTATATTCCCGAAGAATAGCCTAGAAATATCAATCACCTTACAATAATCTTAATCCTACGGTAGTGAAATAAGATATTGTGGAATCACAAACGATGAGACGAAGATATTTGTGACTACTTTTTATCTTGCCTACCAGAGATTAAATCTCGAGCAAATCTTAGAGAAGATAGTACTCAATCATGATAGAAAACAACAAGATCAGAACACGCAACTACAGAGAAAATAGTAGGGACTGGCTTCACAATCCCAATGAAGTCTTCAAGTCGTTAACCTACTGGGTTTTAGAAAAACCTAAGGTTAAAGGAGAATCGGCTCTAGTCGATACTAGTATCACACAAGAGTTGTGGGGATTTGGTTTTCCAGTTGCTAGAGTTCTTCCTTATATAATCTTCAAATCATGGTTTGCAATCAATGTTCCCTTGGTAACAAAGCATTCAATATTTACTGTTAGATGAAAACCTGATTAGACTCAAGCTAATATCTTTCAACCGTTAGATCGAACTTAGCTTGTTACACACAAATGAAAAGTGACTTCATTTAGATATGAGTAACCATACCTAAACGTGTACACCTTTATTGGCTCAACAATAGTTAACCGAAGTTAGCCATATGAACACTTTTATATCAACCTTATTCATCTTAACCATAACTAGTACAAATGACTCAAATGAAACTAGTTCTAGAGTTGTTCAATTGTTTATATTCTCATAGAAGTATACAAGACACAATTGAAGTAAAATCGATTTTGATTTACTCAAATCAATTCATGAACATTATAGCCACGGTTTGCAAAAGATTGCATTCCTTATTGTATAAATGTATTAGTTCATGAAAAAACCGATTTTAGAACATAACCCACTCAAGAACGCAAACGGGTACGCATACCTAAGTAGTCGGACTTGAACTGTGTTCGCCAGTATGCAATCGGGTACACATACTTTCGTATACTTCCAATTTCAGTTGAATCCAGTACGCGTACTAGTACGCATACTACAGTAACCGGACTTCAACTGACTTCGCCAGTACGCGTACAGGTACGCATACTCTATCTCTCGGACTTTACCTGACCTTGCCAGTACGTAGACGGGTATGTATATTGCATTCCGGTCTTGGATCAACACATATGAAAGTACGCATACTGTGCTTAAATCCAATTATGGTTAAGTGTTCTAAACTCCAATTTCCATCATTGAAACATTCTTAGAAGACGATAATAGCTGTCTCACACAAACTATTAGCTTCAAAGCAATTTTCTAGTGATAGCATGATCAATACGAAACATTCCGAGTCTACATCAAATGACTGGCAAACACAAATCATATAAGATGTTACAAAGTGATTTTCACATGATCATCTTTTGAATCTCGTCAAGAATACAAGATCAACTTGGTTAAAGCAAAAGACTGCCAACACATATTTCGAGAAATATGTAAGCGAGTTAAACTCAGTTCGAAATATCAAATGTGTATAATCAAAGTCTATATAGCTATACGACTTTTGTCTCAAATTGGAGATAGAGTAGATAGACTTTTGAGTGATAGATGATTTCAAGTCTCCACATACATTTTGTTGATGAAGTTCCACATGCTCCCCTTAGTAGTTCTTCGTCTTCAATCGATGAACGTCGTGAAGTCTAATGCTCAACTACACTTACTATCCTAAACTGAGACTTAACTATAAGTAGACTAGAAATCAAGACTTATAGTTTTGGAAACTAAACTTGACAATAAGCTTGAGATAGCAACGCTTGCGAGTTCGACCGAGAAGTGCTCTAACAATCTTCCTCTTTGTCAATTTTAGTGAAAAAACTATCAATACATATGGATTACAAAATAAATAAACTTTGTAGCTTCTCATCCAAATGCTTGATCTCCTTGGTTCTTCAACATTACTCGAAATCTTTGTCACTTCCAAGTACTTCAGTGATTCTGAATGTGTTCAACTCAGCATCATAGTTTTTGAAGATCCGCAGCTATAACAATGAGAAAATAGTAGCTCTCAATCATTGTTATACAGTGTCCTAGTATTATTACACAACATCAAAGTCCAATTGCATCACAACTTTGACAACAATAATACGGATATATGTATCACTCCCCCTTAGTCAATACTTCATCTCACATGAAAACCACTCCCCCTTACATAATGATCTGTAAACCATATGTATTTGTAGTGTGAACTACACATTAATTCTCCCCCTTTTTGTCAATATAAATTGGAAAAGGTACGAAAAACTAGTGGGATCATAATGAAATTCTCATAGAGATACATCATGACTAAAATAGAACATATCAACTTTGTTTTGATGATTTCACATAGTCGAAACTAAGTATATTCATCAAGGAGTTTATAAAGATACAAGAAAACTCCTACAATACTCCACAGCCGCACTCCCCACAAAGATTTTGGAATTAAGCACAAGTTCAATCAAGAACTCCCCCCCATATAATGTCATTCCCGAAAGAACAACAAGAGCGACCTTAATTTTGCAAGAAAAAAAGTATTTCTTTGGACATTAACAAATTACATGAAACATGAATTTTTATCCAGAAAACTCAATTAAATTAAGCACAAGAGAAACCATGATTAATTTAATTGGAATGCTCGACATAAGAGAACTTACGGAACCGCACAATACTTTCACATAGAAGTAGATCAGGGAAAGATCAATACTGCTGAATATTCAAAGATTCATTCTATTTTTTATCAATATTTGCATAATGATATCATAGACTTAATCTTTGTAATCAAAAGTTCATCATATCTTTCATCAGTATTTGCATACTGACACAATATGCTTATTTTTTGACAAATATGGGACAATCATAGTTCACGAACGCAGACAAACATATCCCATAATAATTTTTGCAATATATGAAACCAATAAAGATTAATACTGCAAAATCATCTTCCAAATAAACTTTAGAATTTAAATAAATAAATCTAAAAACATTGCAAGATGAAATCATTGACAATAGCTATGTGTACTCACAATAATTCCTGTAGGATCCAAATATCGCACAATAGTAAAGCTTGCGAGAATGTAGCAGAGCCTGCGAAATTTTAATGAGAGCCTGAGAGAACGTAGCACGGGATCCGAAAATGGGGGAATATGAGATGTACTCCATTACATATGAGCTGTCATCCACTATGTAATATCCTATATAAAGAGAAAGGTAGGAGAGAGAGAGGGGGGAGACACACTTTGTAGATAGGCACGTTTTGTAGAGAGAGAAATGGAGGTCAACCTTCTCTTTTGTATTCATCTTCTTCCCCAAAAACTAGATCTATAGAGATCCAAATACTCATTAATGGAGTCTCAATTGTAATCCATATATAATTACAAACAATCATAGTGAAGAAACCTAACCTCGTGGATGTAGATCATATTGATCGAACCACGTAAATCTTGTGTCTTATTTTCTATTTTCATTATTTTTATCTTTATTTTCATATCAAATAAGTTTAGATCTAGAAATTATAGTCATGATAATACAAAGGGTGTGTTGTGGGATTTCCTGCAACTACATTTTTGGCGCTAGAAACAGGTAGGAGTAAAGGATTTATCCCTCCTGTAGCTTGTTGGTTCAAGAAATTTCCATGAAGATTAGTTATTGTCCATATTTTTCTATATATACAAAGTTTAGGTTCAAAAATGGAAATTTTATGGAAGAAATCACACTTTCAGGGAGTAAACATCATCAACAATTCAAAGACATGAAAAGAGTGAGAGAAAAAAATTAGTTGTTGTGGTGAAATTTAAGGAAAAAATGGAAGTTTCAGTGGAAAATTTTCATGTTCAGGAGATGAAGGCAAATGTGAAAGAAGTTAAGGAAGGACGAAGAAAATATAAGAGGCAGATGCTGCAATTTCTATCACAAACAGAAATTCGCACTGATGGTTCAAGGATGAGCGACAACAAATAGGTCACGGGTTCGAATTCGCAGAGACACATATTTTTCATCTTCTTCTCATTTTCATGGGAGAATAAAAGAATAAGGAAAAAAGTTATGCGTTAATTTCGCAGAGAGGTTCTTGCACAATTGGTCCAGAGAGCAGTATGTGTGTTCGTGGTCGCAAGTTCGAATGTGCCTGCAAACATAGTTTCTTATTTTTTACATAGAGCGAAGAAATGAATAATTTCGCAATATTGTTTCATTATTTCGCAAACAAGAGGTAGCACAATTGGTCATCTGCGAAGTTAATGAGTTCATGGTCGTGTGATCAAGTCCCAACACCTGCGTATTTTTTTGCACATATATTTCTTTGATTATTTCGCACAAAAGAGAGTTGATGATAATTTCGCAGAGATATTTCACAAAGAAGAATCTTGCACAGTTGGTCAGGAGGCATGAATGCAAGCAGCAGGTCGCGTGATCAATTCTTGCTTCTCGCATGTTTATTTTTGTTACGCGAAATTTATACAGAATTGCCTCTCACACAGTTGGAATTTGATAACTTCACAAGAACTTTGATTATTTCGCAAGAGAGGGTTAGCATAGTCGGTATGGTGCAAGAATATGCAAGTAGCAGGTCGCGGGTTCAATTCTTACCTTTCGCATCTGTTTTTGCTAAGCGACACTTATACTTCATGCAACGTATTTTTCGCGCGAGATTGACAACAACAGCGAATCACATAAAAGCTAAGTACCACTTTCCTTGAACATTTTACTTTTACAGAAAATAAAAGATTTTTGATTTGATTTACAAAAGGCTATATAATCGCAGAATTACAGAAATTTCAGAATTACAAAGATTCCACAATTACAAAAGAAACCGAGAAAAATCTCGCACAGATCAATTTATATATTTCTCTTGAAATTTTTCTTTGTTTCAAATGAGAATGATATCTAACATGGAGAGTAGTAGGAGGAAAAATAAGACCTTCCATCAACAGGCTAGTAAGACCTTCCATTAACAGGTTGCATAAGACCTCATTAGGATCATTTCCATGAAAGATTTTTATCGGATGAGACGAAACAAGTTATACAAAGGAAATCAAAACAAAGAAAAACGATTTGAACTTGCAATTAAATGAAATTTTTTGATAAAAGAAATGTTGAATACTAATCTAAATTCTTATTTGCATTACAGCATTGCATGAGGCAGAGAACGCGGAGTATAATTTCGCAATACTTCTTATTAGCAATCAAGGACGGATACTTCTTATACTTCTCAAAGGATACTTCATACTTCTTATATATTTCGAGGATTAAGTACTTCTTATACTTCTCAAAGGATACTTCATACTTCATACTTCTTTTATATTTTGAGGATTGAGTACTTCTTATACTTCTTCAAGGATACTTCATACTTCGCATACTTCAAGAGATGATACTTCTTATTTACTTCGCAACTCTTCGGAACTTCACAAAAGAATAGAGGCAAGTACTTACTTTTCAAGTCCAATATTCTTTCGCTCGTTCCTCCAACAACTACTACTACAAAGTGGATTTTTCCTTAAAGATCGCTCTTCAAGCAATATTCAAGGAAAAAGAGGCAAGATGTAGGATCCAAATATCGCACAATAATAAAGCTAGCGAGAATGTAGCAGAGCCTGCGAAATTGTAATGAGAGCCTGAGAGAACGTAGCACGGGATCCGAAAATGGGGGAATATGAGTTGTACTCCACTACATATGAGTTGTCATCCACTATGTAATATCCTATATAAAGAGAAAGGTAGGAGAGAGAGAGGGGGGAGACACACTTTGTAGATAGGCACGTTTTGTTGAGAGAGAAAGGGAGGTCAACCTTCTCTTTTGTATTCATCTTCTTCCCCAAAAACTAGATCTAGAGAGCTCCAAATACTCATTAATGGAGTCTTAATTGTAATCCATATGTAATTACAAAAAATCATAGTGAAGAAACCTAACCCAGTGGATGTAGATCATATTGATCGAACCATGTAAATCTTGTGTCTTATTTTCTATTTTCATTATTTTTATCTTTATTTTCATATCAAATAAGTTTAGATCTAGAAATTATAGTCATGATAATACAAGGGGTGTGTTGTGGGATTTCCTGCAACTACAATTCATATCCCAAACCCTAGTTATCCTTCTTAAAACAAAAGAATAAATTCTCACAAAATTTTTCCTAGACATCAAGACAAACTCGTAATGCACATACAAGATGATTTGTCCTTAGAGGGTAGAATCAATCTTTTTCGCACGGATTTACACCAAGAATAACTACCAAAGGAGTATAAAAACATTTTCTTAACAAATAAGAACATACAAATTCATTAACCACCATGCATCATAGTTCACATAAGATGATTGTGAACATTCAAGAATCCCATAGCAATGCTACTACTGCCCATTCTTGAACTTCCTTATTTGTGATTCACCAACAAAATTATTTTAAAAGCTACAAATGAGCTTAGATGAGTAGTACTCCAAGAATACAAGTGTCCAAGTCCAAGAGAAGTGGAACAAGTACGACGAAACGAAGCAAAACACTCAAAAAAAAAAGAGACAGGGCAAATACTAATTTTAACTCATTCAAATTCAGGAACTCTCATATACATTTTGAAGAGAATTCAAATAGGAAGAGAATGCAAAAAGAATCACTTCATCTTGAGTTCGGACGAAGAATTTACGGGCAAAACAAGTTTACCGAATATCGACGTCTACGGGCCAGTATGCATACCGGTTTACAAACGAATTTTCGTGACCTGGAGCAGTATGCAAACGGGTTTGTGCATTAAAATCCATGTATTTTGATTTTAAATGATGGTACGCATACCTGGTATGTGTACCATGAAGTCCAAACATCCCGAACTACTATTTTCAAACCTAAACATTTAAGAACCTTAAACACAAATCAAGTTAGGTAGAAATTAACGATAAGCAAGGTACATGGATCATTATAAGTACTCTAAGCAAATGATAAAAACACAAATCTTGATCAAGTTTATAGACATACCTTTTAGAAGGATCCTGTCGTGAATCATACGGCTTTACCAAATATTCAATATCATATCTAACACAATATGTGCGCCCCAATTCTCGTGCTTCCCTCACCGTATACTTAACAAGGAATTCCTTGGTGAGGATGCACTTACAACACAATCAAGTTGTGTTCAGGTGAACAATGTCTTGCTCACCACAGGTGACTGAAACAGACTTTTCGGTAACTATGGATTTTTCACCGTCTATAGTTTTTGGCTTATTCTGTTTCACTTTTGGATTATCATGAAAGAGATCACTTTTAAAACTTTTCACATCCAAATCCAATTTTCCAAAGAACCATTTATGTTCCAACATCATGGATACTGCCTTCTCCATAGTCATGGAATTTTCTGGGAGATCATTTCTTTTCACACTCAAAACATCATTGGCTTTCTTGGGTACCCACTTCTGAGTGCGTTTAGGAACAATATGAACCTTCTTCCCATTACTCTCTTCTAGATTTCTCGGAAGAAAATTGGATTGACTATTCTTTTGCAAGTTAGTCTTTCTCCAATTGGGAGCATCGGATCTTGTCTTCGTCTTTACGAATTTATCCTTTTGGTAACCATTACGATTGTCAAAAGGATTCGTATGACGTTTATAGGCAAATCTAGGTTTATCACGACACTGATTCCTTTGCCTAAAGGTTGGACAGTTACAACCTGTAACGTTAAGGGGATTAGTCTTAACATATGATCTTGGTTTCACAACTTCTTGTGATGCCCAAACGAGAAAATCATGAAGTTTCTGATTCCTTATACGGAAACGACATCTCCTTTCCAGGTGACCTTTATTTTCGCAATAGCGGCAAACATAAGGAATGTTCTTACCTCGATCTGTGTGTGCTGACTTTGGAAGTTGATATACATTGCTCTTTTGAACCTTAAATTACGGTGAAGTTATTTCACTTTTTCCATCAGTAGAAACCTTTTGTTGAGAAGAATCACTAGCCTTGACAAATTTTACCTCTTTGCTAATACTTGGAGCATTTATTCCCTTATATCCCAATCCTCGTGTATCACGATGATTTTTACTTGCTCCTAGCATAGTGGTTAACTTGCTTGAACTAGTATTGAACTTTTTCAAGTCATCTTCCAACATCTTGATTTTATCAAGAGCAGCAGCTAAATCAGCCTCAAGACGTTTTTCTCGAGGGAGAAAATTGCTTTCTCTGTCATGAAAACTAACTTGTTCAGAGTTGATCATTGCTTCAGATTCTGCAAGTTTCTCTTCCAACGAGAAGTACTTTTGATAAAGATTATCACATTCAAGTGATTTCATACGTAGGTTTTCCTCAGAATCCTTAAGGATCGATTCATTAGAATGATTCGAAACATAAGCACCTGCCTAACATCTTCTCAATTTCTTGTTTGCACGACAGAGATTAGTCAGAAAAGGTGTGACATGAGAAGTTTTCATCTTCTTCTTTTCCACCAAATCCAATAGATTAACATACTCTGAGGCATCCTCAGCAATATCTCTATCAATATCTGAATCACCTTCATCAGAAAGTTCATCCAACTGTTCTTCTAGGCGTGATTCTCAGTTATCAACAGTTTCTACATCAAGAGAATGTTTAGATATTGACCTAGATGTGACAGTTCTCTCAGGTGAATCCAAGCTTTGGAAAACATCTGGTAATTTCTGAACTGGTACGTTATTAGAGGTAGACTCGTCCATAAAACCAGATTGCTATAACACAGCCTTATGAGGTCTTCAACGTGTTTTCCTACTCTGATGCCAATTGAAAAAACGGGGGTCTAACAACCACACCCAATATTTTTCTTAACAATTTGTATGGACTAACTCCAATATACTTTCAAGAGAATCAACTAGATAGTCAGACTCTATCTTAAGAAAAGTATATCAAAGAGTTATATCTTTTTTTCTCAATTCAATCTGCAATCAAACAAATAGGAATTTGCGAGCCCGATTGAATATAACTAAATAACTTGGACGATATCAAAAACCAATATCCAAGAGTCAATTAATCTAATCAACAACCAAGGGTTGGATTCACAATTGATTGAACTTACGCACAACCTGTGATATTTCAATTAAATAAACAAATATAATGCAGAAAAGAAATAACGCAGACACCAGAAATTTTGTTAACGAGGAAACCGCAAATGCAGAAAAACCCCGAGACCTAGTCCATATTTGAACACCACACTGTATTAAGCCGCTACATACATTAGCCTACTCCAAGTTAACTTCAGATTGGATTGTAGTTGAGCCCTAACTAATCTCCCACTGATCAAGGTACGCTCGTGTTCCTTACGCCTCTAGAACTACGCCGGATTCTGCGCACTTGATTCCCTTAGCTGATCTCACCCACAACTAAGAGTTGCTACGACCCAAACTCGAAGACTTGATAAACCAATTTGTCTCACACATAATAGTCTATTGAATAGATAATTCTGTCTCCCACAGATATACCTATGAGTTTTGTTCCATCTTTTGATAAATCAAGGTGAACAGGAACCAATTGATATACCGGAATTATATTCTCGAAGAACAGCCTAGAAATATCAATCACCTCACAATAATCTTAATCGCATGGTAGCGAAACAAGATATTGTGGAATCACAAACGATGAAACGAATATGTTTATGACTACTTTTTATCTTGCCTATCGGAGACTGAATCTCGAACAAATCTTAGAGAAGATAGTACTCAATCAAGATAGAAAACAGCAAGATCAGAACTCGCAACTACAGAGAAAATAGTTGGGTCTGGCTTCACAATCCCAATGAAGTCTTCAAGTCGTTAACCTACTGGTTTAGAAAAACCTAGGGTTAAAGGAGAATCGACTTTAGTCGCAACTAGTATCACACATGAGGTGTGGGGATTAGGTTTTCCAGTTGCTAGAGTTCTCCATTATATTGTCTTCAAATCAGGGTTTGCAATCGATGTTACCTTGGTAACAAAGCATTCAATATTCACCGTTAGATAAAAACCTGATTAGACTCAAGCTAATATCTTTCAAATGTTAGATAGAACTTAGCTTGTTACACAAAAATGAAAAGTGACTTCATTTTGATATGAGTAACCGTACCTAAACGTGCACACCTTTGTTGGCTCAACAATAGTTAACCGAAGTTAGCCATATGAACACTTTCATATCAACCCTATTCATCTTAACCATAACTAGTTCAAATGACGCAAATGAAACTAGTTCTAGAGTTGTTCAATTAGTTATATTCACATAGAAGTATACAAGACACAATTGAAGAAAAATCGATTTTGATTCACTCGAATCAATTCATGAACATTATAACCACGGTTTGCAAAAGACTGAATTCCTTATAATATAAATGTATTAGCTCATGAACAAACCGATTTTAGAACATAACCTACTCAAGTATGCAAACGGGTACGCATACCTAAGCAGCCGGACTTGAACTGTGTTTGCCAGTATGCAAACGGGTACTGATAGACACATTTTTGTGTCTGAATTGTCCTCAATGTCTTTATTGTTGGAACTCAATTTTTGTACTAATATTGTGTTTTTTATGTATTTTTGGAAATAAACATTTTTGGAAAAATTGGCTCGAAAAAGTGCTAAAGGCACCCCGGAAAAACTACTAAAGGCACCCACACTTTGGAAAAGGGCACCCCCAGGGCACCCCGCTGTTAAAGGCGCCCCTGTTTTGGATCCGGGCACTTCATCCCCTACCTTTCAAATTTCAAAAATGACGGGAAAAATGGTTCTTCAGGAAACAGATTTTAGGGTTTGTATTTTGGAGGCGTTTCAGTGAGATTCAAAGGCTGAATTTGATTGGGTTTCTTCCTCTGAGTATAAAAGGCATGGTATAGTTGTTCGTTTCAGCTGGATTTGTCTGGAAAATCAGTTAGAAGCGAAATATGGGCTTGAACTGTTCTCAGGTTTGTTTGGAATTTTCGGGAGCTTTGGAGAGATTTAATCGCCCCAATAAGTTGTATTCACCCTGTTTTGACTAAACATGACTGGTAAGTCAATTTGATTCGATAAACTTTGGATGTATACATGGATGCTAGAAAACAGAGGCGGGAAGATACTCGGGCTTCTCTGAGATTTGTTTTGGGAAGTTTGCACGAGTCTACAACATGTTACACTGATTATGGAACGTGTAGGAGCCTGTTAAGAGGATGCTGGCAGAGAATCAACGCGTGAGAAGGCAAGAATGGAAAGAAAATATTCCCGAGAATATTTTTCTTCAATGCCGAGTAATGGAAGATTTGCTGGAGTTATGAAGGAGTATTTTCGGTTCTGGGAGGCTATATAAGGTGTAGATTAGCATTAGAGTGCACACAGAGAGTTTGGGAGATTACAGAGCTGATAAAGTCGAGTTGCAGAAGAATCACCATTTTTGCTGCTGCGAAGAACACCAAGAACATAAGACGCACACGCGACAGTCGTTTATGCTACAGTGCCAATGACAGTTCATATTTATCGTTCTCTGTAACAGTTCGGTTTGTAACAAATATAATTGTTAAAAACCCGGTTTTAATCATTTTCTCCCATTTTCATCATTTGTAAACACTTTGAGCAATGAAATCAACTTTGGAGCGTGTTTCCAATATGATAATGAGTTAATTCTCCCACAACCAAGGCAATGAGGAAGCTATTTACGCATGAATAATTGGTAATTATTTTATTTTCTCTAATTTATAATTTATAATTCACTTAATCACTGCTTTTGCAGAGTTCTAAATTGTTTGCATAATTTTTTTAATCAGTTGTGATTCAATTTAATAGGTTATACTTTGTTTAGTCAATTGATAATCTATGCTTAGGGAATACAATTGATATTTGAGAATTTGCCTGATTATTTGTGAATTAAGAAATAAGGGACTTAAAAAGATAATTAGAATTTTGGATTATTTACTATCATTCATTCATGTGTAATAGTGGAATCAGTGTCTTGGTTATTTTTAATCTCTTGAAATCAATTTTGCATTAAGTTTTCTTTATTTTTAAGTTTTATAAGCCTAAAATCTATTGCTTTCACAAGTCTCAACGAATCTTATTACTACAACTCAATTGAAAATCCCATCAAGTACACATACTGTCCTACACTTCCAAGTGTTGGTTGAATCCAGTACATGTACTGGCACATACTATAGTACCCGGACTTCAACTGATTTTGCCAGTACGCGTACATGTGCGCATACTCTAGCTCTCAGACTTTACCTGACCTCGCCAGTACACATACGTGTATGCATACTGCATTCCGGTCTTGGTCAACACATATGCAAGTACGCATATTGTACTTAAATCCAATTATGTTTAAGTGTTCTAAAATCCCATTTCAATCATTGAAACATTCTTAGAAGACGAAAATAACTGTCTCACACAAATAATAGCTTCAAAGCAATTTTCAAGTGATCGAATGATCAATACGAAACATTCCGAGTCTATATCAAATGACTAGCGAACACAAATCATATAAGATGTTACAAGGTGATTTTCACATGATCATCTTTTGACTTTTTTCAAGAATATAATATGAACTTGGTTAAAGCGAAAGCTTACCAACACATATTTCGAGAAATATGCAAGCGAGTTAAACTCAGCTCGAAATATCAAATGTGTATAATTGAAGTCTATATAGCTATACGATTTTTTTCTCAAATAAGAGATAGAGTAGATAGTCTTTTGAGTGATAAATGAGTTCAAGTCTCCACATACCTTTTTTTTTGATGAAGTTCCACAAGCTCCCCTTAGTAGTTCTTCGTCTTCAAACGATGAACGCCGTGAAGTCTAATGCTCAACTACACTTACTATCCTAATCCGAGACTTAGCTATAAGTAGACTAGAAATCAAGATTTATAGTTTTGGCAATTAAACTTGACAACAAGCTTGAGATAGCAACACTTGCGAGTTCGACCGAGCAACGCTCTAACACTTATAGCCACGATTTCTAGTATACGTCCCCGTGGGACACTGCTGGTCATGATGCCGTGAATCCTTGCGCACATCCTCAACGAGATACTGCTGGTAACATAGGTTCTGTAGAGCGTAAAACGTCCCCAACAGACTTATGAACCAGAACAACCACATTTCCAGCATGTCTTTGCGAGACGCAGCTGATTGTGATGCCATGATTCCTAGTATACATCCTCGACGAGATACTGTTGGTCATGTAAGCTCTGTAGATGCGTAAAAACGTCCCCGACGGACTCATGACCCAGAGCGGAGATATACATGTCTCTAGTAAGCACGACTCATCCTATTTGAGATCAAGGACTTATTCCTAGTACATCATCGCGAGATACACTGGTCATGTCTACTCTAGGCTCTTACTCGACTTACTGAGATTTCCGAATAATTCCTAGGACATCCCCGCGAGATAGACTGGTTATTTTGCCTCTGGGGCCTTTCGACAGATTTCTAGAACATCCTTCTGAAATACACTGGTTATATCGGCCCCATAAATACGGACACAATTGATTCCTAACACATCTCTGCAAGATACGCTAGTCAAAGATAAGTGAGCCAAATTCTCGCAAAGACATTAATCGGGTGTACAAAGCCCTTTCTATTTCTCTTTAGGACGAGTCCCAGATGACAATAAAGAGATTCGGATCCGTTAAGAAAATCTTCGTAGATATTTCGATCCGTTTGCAAAATCTCGGAGAGATTCACATCTCCCGGGAAATCTCATAGAGATTCAAATCTCCCGGCAAATCTCAGACATGGCCGAATATTCCCCATGATAGGCAAGATCCTTATGTAGGAATCGAGTCTCCTTTTCAGACTCTCCACACGAATTCTGAGGCATCCCATGCCTTTTCACGTGACTCATCCTAGTCATTCTTTCAAATCAGAGAATATTTCTCTATTTTAGCCAACTCAGCTAAAGAGAATATTTATCTTTCAACACATCATCACAAAGGATGTCTCAGCTTCACACAAATGGGGGGGGGGGGGGGGGGGG